>NC_050175.1:24874179-25174179 GCF_008315115.2 Sander lucioperca | reverse complement strand
GTACTTTTGGAGAACTGACACTGCAGGGAAATTCCTCTGTTGATGCTTGCTACCTTGATCAGCTGCAACACAGCCTCAGAGGTAAGCACAGATTTTGTGCGTATTGCTTAAGGACACTTCAACAGAGCCAACTACTTGTTGACATCTAGATCTGAAATAGGGTCTCCAAGTTCTCTCTCACCACAAAGCCACAGCTGATATTTTTATCTTACCTCTATCTTTCTCTCCTTCATGCAAAATATGAGAGACTTATGTTTTTAAATGATGTGCAAATGATCTGGCATGAAGGAGAGAACATGCAGAATATAAGCTAGTTAACAACCCACAGTGACACAAGAAAAGACATTGTACTCCTATTCAAGCCACACATGAATAAAGTCGTATGCTGGTATATACGAGGAGCTCAAGAACTCAGCACCACCTTTTTATCTAATAAGGAACTGAAGAAATGGCTTGTGAGCACTGGAAAGTGAGAGATCACACTCTCTGCAGAGAATTGTTACTTATTGTTACCATTGCATAATTATGCTCAGCTGATGTGTTTATATGTGCTTTTTTAAAATTAAGATTTTTATGGTGCCTTTTATACTCTGGTATATTTGCAGTCTTGTTTTCTGTTACTCAACGGACTTTGTCCTTTAATTAATAATTAAAATTTAGAAGAAGAGAGCAATACTAATACAACTAGTTAGCATTGTTTGTAAACCAGTTTAAAAATTACTCTCATCCAAGTGACAAATGACCTTTTATTTTCAGCTGATGCTGGTGATTTTAATTCTTCTTGATCGGAGCTCTGCATTCGATAGTTGATCACTCTATTCTACTGGATCACTTCAAAAATGGGGTTGGCATCAGGCACACTGCTCTACACTGGTTTTAATCTTGTTTATCAAACAGCACTTTCTCAGTAGTCATTAGTGAAGGCTCCATCCTTGGCCCCTTGTTGTTCTGTATGCTACCACTGAGACATATACATTAACACAAAATCCAGTACCACTGTTATGCAAATGTATGTCCCATTAAAAAACAGTGAAGTAGGCTTTTTTTAATTTATTATCTTGTCTGTCAGAAATAAAGTGCTGGATGTCCCAAAACTTACTTCCAAAATAATTGTCTTCAGTCCCCCAAAGTCCATCCCCATTGTACAAAAACATCTTGGCTCCCTCTCCCTAATGTTAAACCTGTAGCCAGAAACCTGGGTGTTTTGACAGTGACCTTTATTTTGAAAAAGCAAATTTAAAAAGTCATTCAATTAGGTTTGTTATCAATTGAGGAGCATCTGGTACAAAACGCAGCTGCTCGGCTTTTAACAAGACAAGATCAGCCCTGGTTTAGCCTCTCTTCACTGGTTACTAGTAAGTTTTAGAATTGATTTGAAGATTTGACTGATCACCTTTAAAGCACTTTGTGGTTCAGCTATCAGTTAAGTTACATTGCTGGATTGCTGGACCCTCAAACAGGGCTCTGCTGGCTGTTCCTATAAGCCCTGGATGTGAGGCTGCAGAATTAGTGACATCTTCTACATTCCTTCTCAAAACATATCTTTAAAAAATGTTTTTTATTAATGTTATACTTTCTATAGTATTGTTGTGATTTTATTTCATTGCAGTCCTGTAATGTTTTTGTTCCTGGTCCAACTAGGCAAAGCACTTTGTAAAAATGTAAAAAGATTTTTAATATAATCCCTATTATTATGTACACAAATTATTAATATACAAACAAAGAAAACATCTTTGGGCGCCAAGTAAATGTGGCTTTTCCTCCACGTCTTAACCACCATACATCTACAACATGCAGCTTCATCATCTGTCAGGACAAAATTAGAGCCATGTTCTCACATATGTAGTTTCGTTCGCCACCACAAACAATGTCATCCCAGGATTTTAACCAATCCTTTCCAATGGCTTTCGGCGGGATAATGGCAACACAGTCCTGTCCTGACTGTTCTTTGTCCCAGGATGCTATGGCGTTGTTTGGCTCCCCGGGAATCCAGTAATTTACATTTTTCTGAATTCTCTCGCCATTGATCCAGATGTGGTCGCCCTCTTTCACCAGGTCCTGCAACCCAATCCACGCTGAATGGAAATCTACTGTAGGGTTCTGCCGTACATATTGAAAAGTCATGTTGGTCAAGAATGCCTGGTCTTCGGCATTCAAAACAACAGCCAGGTCACCCCCCATGTCAAGACAATCCCTGCGACCAAATTCCCACTTCTTAATTTCTTTCGATAGCAAGAAGCAACGTGAAGCGTGTTCAGTCCAGCCAGACATGCAGCGTGAACACTGCAGTGTGTCGTTCTTGCAGAATCTCCAGATGTTGGACAGTTTGTTGGAATAAAGGATTGAATGCTGGAGTTTATTTTTTTCCTGCAGCTGCAAAGAGGTTTTTTGTTCATTGTTTAACAGCAGGCGCAACTGATTGCTTTCTGCATATGCCAGGGTGATGATGTGCAATGATTCACTCAGTCTCAGCTTCAGTTGTCCGTTCTCCTCCAGGGTTGACTTTAGAACCAGGTTCAGCTCTTTGTTCTCAACTTGCAACTGGGTTTTTTCTTGCAATATGTTCTTCAACAGCAGGCTCAGCTGTGTTTTTTCTGCAGACAACAAGGTGAAGTTGTACCGTGTTGTATTTATGATCAGCTTCAGTTGGTCATACTCACTTCCCAAAAGTGTGAAGTTTTGATAGGTGGAGTTCAGAAGTTGCTTTAGTTCTTCGTTCTCCACTTGCAACTGAGTTCTTTCTTGTGATATTTTGTTCAAGAGCAGACTCAGTTGTCCGTTCTCCTCCAGGGTTGACTTTAGAACCAGGTTCAGCTCTTTGTTCTCAACTTGCAACTGAGTTTTTTCTTGCAACATGTTCTTCAACAGCAGGCTCAACTGTGTATTTCCTTGTAACGTGTCCTTCAACAGCAGGCTCAGCTGTGTATTTTCTGCAGACAACAAGGTGAAGTTGTACGGTGTTGCATTTATGATCAGCTTCAGCTGGTCATACTCACTTCCCAGAAGTGTTGAGTTTTGACAGGTGGAGTTAAGAATTAACACTTGGTTCTCCACTTGCAACTGAGTTTTTTCTTGCAATGTGTTCGTCAACAGCAGGCTCAACTGTGTATTTTCTTGTAACGTGTTCTTCAACAGCACGCTCAGCTGTGTATTTTCAGCAGACAACAAGGTGAAGTTGTTGTCATACTCATTTCCCAGAAGTGTTGAGTTTCGATAGATGGAGTTAAGAAGTCGCTTTAACACTTGGTTCTCCATTTGCAACTGAGTTTTTTCTTGCAAAGTGTTCTTCAACAGCAGGCTCAGCTGTTTATTTTCAACGGACAAGGTGAAGTTGTACCGTGTTGCATTTATGAGCAGCTTCAGTTGGTCATACTGGAGTTGAGTGGAGTTCAGAAGTAGCTTCAGCTGATTGTTTTCCATTTGCAACTTGGTGTTCTTTGCCATATGCTGTAAATCTGCTATCAGACTTTGCTGGTTATTTATCTGAGCAAAGAGGACGCTGGTCACTACACAAAAAAGCAACATCAAAATCCCAATCAAAACAGCTTGCCATCCGGATCGCAGTCTCTTCAAGCAGCCGTTTTTAGTCTCTCTTCTGCCTGTTTCATCTTCACCTTCTGTGGCAATTTTGGCTAGTTCCTCACCAGAGTTTTCACCTCCAAAACTAAGAGCAAAAAAAAAGAGATCAATAGATGTTACTTTGAACAGAATCCACATTTTCATACTTATAAGATTCTTATAATCTGCTAGTCCCAGCAGCCACCAGGCAAGCCATTTATGACACAATTTTTCAGCTGCAGAACTAACGTGACTTAAGGTAGGACATTTGGCCAATATATTTACAAAATCCACATGTTGATGTGTAAAATAATGTAGGATTTTATATAGAAAGTACATTCTAATCTCCTAAAATATTTGCATATTTTACTTTGACTGCGTTTTATTGTCAAATTTCTGCAAACTGTGAAACAAACTAAATATGTAACACAATGTCCTTTCCTTCCCCTCCCTCAGCAGCTCAATATTATCAACCGATATTCCCACCTTTTTACATCCAAAAATAAATGTAAATTGTTTAAACACTTTAAAAACTGCTAACAAACTGGATCCATCGTGGCTGTTGGCCATTCCTGTCAGACAGTTCCCGGACTTCTCGTGGTGCTTTACCTGGCCGATCGCATCGAAGTGCAAACAGAATTACTTTACACACATATGAATCTACGTGTGAATTTGTATATGTACATGGACAATTAGCTACATGCCTAGCTAATTAGTAGTTTAGCCGAGACAATTGGTTACTACAGACGGGTAAAGAGCACCGTCACGGCATTTTCAGCAGCCGTTGCAATTGCGGCAATGACATTCAAGTTTAGGCACCAAAACAACTAGCTAGCTATTAAGATTAGAAAAAGAGATGGGGCCGGGGGAAAATTTCTGCACGACACCGGCATATTAAAACAGATATTCTGATTATCAATGATTCTGATTATCGATCAAAAAGTGTCCGAGCCTGAATACAGTTCGTTTACGTTATCTGACCAAAACGTTAACGTTACCTCACTAAGATGTCCTCCATGGAAATCACGTCTTTTTTGTTAAAGTAGTTTTCTTCTAGATTTTCTGTTTCATCACTAGTACGGTCCATTTTTTCCAGCAACAATTGCAGCAGCTCCACCAAGAAACTAAAGGAAAAGTTGTTTCGGTTTGATTTGATTCCCCCCCCCTCGCTCCCGCCCTTAAATTGCCATAGCAACCTTCTATGCTGAACTGGAAATGGAATCATTACAAAATATTTTTTTTCTCACTAAACTTTAGCTAGGCCTACTGTGTTTAAAAAAATAAATAAAGTCATGGTTATTAAGCATTTGTTGCATAATACGGAAGGCTAGCATTAAAAGCAGGAACCAGCAAAACCCACAATTTAACTTGTTTAATAGCCTACGTATTAAGGTTTTAGTAAGCTCATTTGAAGATAATTATTTTGGTATCGTAAAACTACGGAAGGAAAAAATAGCATACAGCCTCATGAAACTACTAAAACAAACTAGACAACTAGGGCATTCAGACGATGCATGGTTCCCATTGACCCATAAAGGGTTTCTGAGCTGTTTCCAGAACAGCAGTGCTCCCCATCCAATTGCTGAAAAATGCAATTCTTACAGAAATCTACTAATGTCAGACGTGTTTAATACCAAATCACAGCATGGATTTTTCTCTGGTGTTCCTCAAGGTTTTGGTGTCTTAATGTGGTATTTTGGGGGGGATTAATGATCTTTTTTTTTTTATTAATTCTTGAGTGCTAGGCCTACAAAATGGTTAAATGTGCACCAAATCTATGTAACAAATGGTATTAAACCAAAAACTGCTGTAACAACTTACAAGACATAGGCTAAGCGAGCATGAGAATGGTCATCATACACTCATATCATAATTTATTAAGCCCTTATAAACGTTCACAATTTGTTTTAATTAATTAATCAATTTGGCAATTTATTTCTAATTTATGACTAGAAAACACAGCTTGAGCTGCATGTTAAATTAATCCTCAGGATCCCAGCTTTCAAATGCTGTATACCACTTCTATGTGGAATCTACTGACCTGCTATCACCCATAGGCCTACATACCCCTCTAGAAAAAGGGGACAGAATGCTAAGGGGTTAAAAATAAACAACTGAGGAGACGTCTCTGTTCTTTTGGTTTTTGCTTCTGTTGCTCAGAAACTGGCAACACATAAAAGTACATAATACATGAAGGCTTGATTTTGGGAATACCATAGAAATAAAATTGTATTTCTATGGGGAATACTAACTGATGTTCTCTTTCTCAGAAGTCTGGATGAATATCTTGTAAAACTGTTTGTAGTTTTTTAAGGGTAAGGATTTATTTTCACATGATCTTAAATGTCCAGAGGCAAGTCCATGGCGAGAGGCAAGTGTTAAACATAAAAAAGAAAACATGGATGTACAGTGATTTACCTTTTTATAAAGAGTTGTCACTACCCGATGTGAGTCGAGTGCAGATGTGAGTCGTGCATGCGTCACTTTGCGACAAGTAGCCTACAAGATGCTAACGGCTTTTTGAGCTAACGCACAGTCTATGAGCTAACGTTAGCAATCAAACAATCATAGATAGCTAAAACATTTTTGAAATGACTGCTGCTGCTGGCTACAAGTTAGCAATTTGTGGCGTTAACTTAATGGCGTTTTGAGCTAACGTTAGCAATCAAACAGTCATAGATAGCTAAAACGTTTTTGAAATGACTGCTAGCTAAAAGTTAATCAAACACAACAAAGGCTGTCACTTGAATGGCATTTTGAGCTAACGTTAGCAACCAAACCGTCATAGATAGCTACAACGTTTTTGAAATGATTACCATCTTCTGTTATTGTATGTAAAGAGAAACGTTTATTATTTTATAGATTTCACAAATTTCAGTATGACACGTTATGCCGTAAACAGTTTAAATCTGAGCATGCGCGACTCACATCGGGCAGTGACAAGAGTGTGTACAGCAGCTTTACAATTCAATTGTATTTATAATGTCAAATCATAACAGAAGTTATCTCAGAACTCTTTTCATATAAATCAGGTCTAGACCACACTTTAATTTTCAGAGACCCAACATTCCCCCATTAGCAAGCACTTGACCCATAATAACCATGTTTAGTTTTGGGAGGGCTTTCTCTCATTGCTCTGTTGTGAAATGCATGCGTTTTCTGCCACCTCGCATGCAGTTTATTAATATGAGATAGTTTGACATAAACCACAGACATTTTGCAATATGTCCCTGATTTTTTGTTGTTGTGTTGTTTACACAATTTAGCAACACAAACACATGCACTTGGTCCAAACTGCACTTTATTGTTATCTGATACATATACATGTTTGGAAAGCACTAAAGGACAGAGCGGTGTTCTGTAATGAAAAACCTGTAGAATTTTAAGACTTTTCATTACGATATAATACGGCTGACTTCTGTTTCTTTCTGTTTTTGAGAGTGGTGAAAAGGTTGTAGACATACCTCTAGCACTCTATGGGTACGCAGTAATGAGAGCTGAGATTTATCAGGCCCCATGTTGTTCTTGGGCCATCAAAGCTGTGGATGATATAGGTTTTGTATTCTTTTCATTTCCAAACATTAAAAAACCTCAACTATATCAATCGCTTCATAGAGGTTCCATACCAATAAACAAAATGCTAGAAGGCGATGGAAATTACTGATCTAAGACAATTAATAAAAAGTAAGACATCCCAAGTATTTTGTACATTGTGTATTTCACATCAGAGTCCAGTTAAAACTAAACATAATCAGATGTTTTACCAACAAACACAATGTCAGTACTAAGAGTTCCAGATGGACTGACTATTCAGGTTTAACTACGTCACGACAAGACAGTGGAAATGCAGTTTCAACTTGTTTGTTATCACTCACTATACAGATTTAATATTGCCTTTGCACTGAAATTACTCATACGCAATGGTTCTGGAAACAAACTTTGCTCTTTTAATATGTTTGTGTCTTATCTGGGTTATTTTCATCATCATGACAGCTTATCTTGCACAATGTGCGGCACGGTGTAACCTGAGCTTGAAAACAGGCGTTACCAGTCTGGTCTTGCACTGTAGTCATTTACTGGCAGATGGAGGAAGTGACTCATGTTCCCAAGTCAGTGTGAACAATAACAGTGGGGTTGTATTCTCAATAATAAATCCAATCCACAAAATTTGTTATGAAACGGTTACACCCCACACCTTCTACTTAACTGTACAATAGAATGAGAAAAACAAAAAAGAGATAAAGTGCAGACCTCATCAGATCAAGATCTTACAGTCTCTGGACACAAAACCTTAAAAAGCCTATGAAAACCTGCCAGAAGGGGAATTAGTTTGACATTTTGTCCTAATGGTGGTGCTACAAGAAAGGGCAGGTGTTCATAAACACATTAGGATTCATCCTGTGGGGCCCATGAATATCCACTGCAAATTCTATGGAAATATTGCCAATACAGTAGCTTTTGAAAGGTCAGGTAGTCATAAAAACCATTTGGAATCCTCTGGGGACCAGAACTTCATGTAAATGTGGCCAGTATCTTTACTCTTTGCATCCACGCATACGAGTGGGTAGAAACAGAAAGGATGAATGTGAAATCAGCCTGTTAGTCTATGTAGTTAAACTCAATAAATGGTTTAATCACGTATGCATGCCACAATAGGTTCAAAATGATACTCCGAGCAGGCTCATCAAAAACCATTGGGGCATCTGGGTGGCAGACTGCAGTTGGTTTGACTCCTGTGTCAACAGCCATTGATTCCCCTCCTGTGGCATCCTCGAGTATAAACACTGAATCCCTAGCAGCTCCTCAATGCCCTGAAGTCAACCATGTAGAGGAGAGCAAACAAAATGAAGTCTCCCTGAGAGGATCAATACATTTTCACTGGACTTTACAATCCAGTCGGTCTTTTTCAAATGTGATAAAGGTCACTTTTCCATGGAAAACAATTTCCACCAGGAAAAGAAAACAGAATAGATGAAAAGGCACGATTAAAAAAAAGAAAATTCACGGTAAGTGAAAATTAGGACATGAAAGTCAAAATCATTAAACGTTACAATTTTGACTCATTATTTCATAACTGTTGACTAAAAATTAGAGATACTAAGTCAAAATTATGAGATGGAAAGTCAAAACTGTGAGAGGGTAAGTCAATATTATGAGATACCAAGTCAAATTTATGAAATAGTGAGTCAAAGTTATGAGACACTACAAATATGACTCACTATTTCATAACTTTGAATAAAAATTATGAGATGAAAAGTTAATATCATGGAATAGTGCTATTTTGGCTAAATATTTAATATTTGGACTTTAAATTAAAAAATATACTAAGTTAAAAAATATTAGATCAAAAGTCACAATTGTGAGATTTTAAGTCATGAGATAGTAAGTCGAAATTTTGAATTAGCCTACCATACGATTATGTAGACTTTTTTTCTTTTGTTGAATTTTGATTTCATGTCAGGGCTGGGCGATATGACGATAATATTTAGTCAAAACATATAAAAATGTATATGTATAGCCTATATTTTTCTATATCTTTTCTATCGAGATGAGAAAAAACTGAACTGAACTGCGTTACAGCAATATTTCGCCATTTGGACGACGATCTATGTTCTGATCGTAGATATAAAATTACCTATATAGGGATAGAAGATTTTGGCCATATCGCCCAGCCCTACAATTCATGCATAACTTTTCATCTAAATTTTTCTTTACCTGGCGAAAATGGTCCTTCCATTGTTTCCGTTAGCCTATATCACAAGACTAGAGTGCCTGACACCAGAGTGCCTGACACAATCACACAAGTCAAAGGTGGATAGCGTCAAAAAAAAATAAAGTATACCGTTCACAGATTTATTTTAGGTGGTGCCAGCACATCTCCAAATGCAATTCTAGAGAATAACCCCTCTGGATATGATACCAGACATGCTGTTGATGAGAGCAGATTGCGAAACGTTCATGAGTTTTCCGTAGGTGACGTCGGCAGGGTGGGATGATGACGTTTGAGAAGGCCCTATACAAAAGCAGCTTCCGCATGACGTAGATGAACAGTCAGCATTCTTTCTTCGCTGTAGCTTTCACCGTCTGAACCGTCGTGTTGCAACAACATTGCCAAACCTTTTAGGTTAAAACACGATTTTTTGATCTCAATTTTCTATTCTGTCTTTATTTTTCTTCTCTTGGAGGACAAGACAAAAATCACACTGACGTTCCTTTTGTGAAGGTAAGGTAATTCTGCGTCGTTGTAGCCTAGCTAACGTGAAGCTAACTAAGCTAACCGACCGGTCTGGTCAGGAAGTTCGTCTTGAGTCGATAATTTAGCGTTATGTGATATTCATAGCGGTAAAATACCAATGTAGGTTTTCACGTTAGCGTTAGCTGACTTTGTTGACGTATATAAGTTGAAATGAACCGGTTTTGCGTTCAGGAAAAACGACGGGTTTTCAATAGTTGTTTATAGCCGCTTATTATCCGTTAGCTCCCCGGCGGCCTGCTGTTGAACAAAACCCTCAAGATGTCGTATGTGGACATCCGGTGTCTGAACAAAGACCTCAGAACATCAGCTGATAGGGGTTTCTTCTTGGTCTACACTCTAGTCCTTTTTATATCTGATTCCATGCCGATTTCGTTGGATTATAGAAAATACGTATATCATTTTTAAACCCTGTTTTAGCTTTTTTTTGGGCACATCTTATAATTTGGGGAAGTAACATTATGAACCATGTACTTACATTGAGTACATCGAGATTTGCATTTTTATTTAATTCCGAAATATAAAAAATTGACCTAGCAAAAAATAATGGACGTAGATAATTGAAGCACATGTAATCCCGGTTCCCCCCTCGGATAGCGTTTCTGTGATGGAGATCAGGTTTAGGTTACCGTTAGTTAGATAAGGTAACGTTACGCGTAGGTAACTTGGGTCAACCTTATTAGTTATATATTACGGACTCGCAGAAGACGAGATGTTGGGTTAAGGTAATGAGAAGCACATAGCTACTGAGGTGTGCTAAGCTAGCACTGAGCACCGTTTCATCCAACGTTAACGTTACTCAACAATTTGGCGGAAATCCGTTACGCAGTAAATAAATAGGAGATATACTAGCTATGTCATAATAGTAACCGCTTGATTGTAACGTTGAAGTGCATGGTAACCCTTAAACGTGTCTTTTGTTTGCATTTTACATCCATTAGTTGTCAGCTAATTTGTTACTTTATATCTGTCTTTGCTTCCAGGTCGCTCTTTCCTTCCCACTCCCGGAACATTATTCTTTTCAGATATACTTTGTCAAGCCGCCAAAGTGGAGAGTGTCGTTGCACAAGGGGGTCCTTCTCGTTTCAGGTATTAAACATTACCCAGTTACACTGGTCTTTTTATACTGATAAACCTCTGCAACAGCTCAACTAAGGGCTTAGGATCACATCTCCTTATGTTAAGTTAAAACCTTTTTTTCCTTTTTTGTATCAGTGTAGGGGGAGGAGGTGGGGGTGCACCTCAGCACTATCCCAAGACTGTCGGCAACAGGTGATTTTCCCCCCCAAAGTTTCCTTTCACATGGAACACCTCGTCACTAATTTGTATTACGTATCCATAACCATCCCCACTGGACTTAAATTGCACGCCCACATGTATTATTTTTTTGTCAACACATCTGGAGGAAAGAGGTATCGCTCATAGTCTCTGAATATATTGCTAACATAGCTGTACACTACCCCTGGTGGTTTCCAGTTATTAGGATAAAATGAACGTTCTACAGCTTTACTTTACTCTAGCTTTACTTCCTTATGCATTGGCAGTGGTTCAGGTGGATTCAGTGTTGTTAATATTTTGACACACGCATGCAGCATGAAAGCTACAGGGGTATTCTTATTGTAACTGCTTTTCTCAATGACTTAAATGTGTATTTCCATGACATGTCGTGTCATGTTGGCAGTTGTTCGTCTTAATGTAGAAACCTATTTGGCCATCTTTGGCAACCCACCCACCATAGATAAGGGCTAGATACCTAAGGTCACGTGTTTCTGATAAATATTTCTGTATTAATTTTGTTTTGTGTCCATTACAGCGAGTTCCTGGGGAAAACCCCAGGTTCTAGCGTTCAGAGATGGGTACCTTCTCGAAGCACTAGACGAGATGCCAACTCCTCCAACGAGAAAGGGCAAAATGATGCAATCTTCAGGAAAGTGAGAGGGTGTGTTTCCAATTAAATCCACATTAACTTTAGTTCAAAGATCATACAAAATTCTTGGAGTATTATTTAAATAATGGGCCTGAATGCCCCCATTGGAAAATGTGTTGCTGCTTCATTGATAGTAGTTGATATATATTTTTTTTTATTTATTTTTTTTTAAATCTCTTTTTTGTCTTCCTTTTTTTCAGCATACTTAATAAGCTGACTCCTGAGAAGTTTGACAAACTATGCCTGGAGCTCCTCAATGTGGGTGTAGAGTCAAAACTTGTCTTAAAAGGAACCATCTTGTTGGTGAGTGTTCTTTTTTTAGCTGTATTCATGTGTAATGTTGCGTTCCATTTACTTCCCAAGATGGGAGCTGGGAATGACTCTACACCGAGTTGATTGCTTTTCAGTACATGGAAAAACACAATTTATCACGGACTGGGGAAAGTGGGGTTTGCTCTAGCCAGGTTAGCCACTGTTAACAATCCCAGGTGACTACAATGCATTACGCTGTATTTAACGCATCCAAATACCGTAGCAATATGCCCACAGATAAGAGTTGGACAATACTGTGTAAGAATGATTCAATGAGACACAAATAAGACAGAAGTGCTAACAAAAAGTATATTACTACAGCTTTTACTTCTGTAAATCCAAGACGGTTGCTCTACGAATTAACAGGTCAGGGTTGGTGAGGTTCTCTCGGCTTTCTGAGTCTGACTAACTAAAAACCTGACTTCAGGGGGCGTTCCAGTTGAAATTTCTGACTGGAGCTCCGAAACTTCCCAGTTCAAATGGAACGCACCATTATTCCGTTTTTAAATGGTCACCTAATTTGTTTCTATTTCTTTCTCTTTAGATCGTTGACAAAGCCCTCGAAGAGCCCAAGTATAGCCAGTTATACGCTCAACTATGTCGCCGCTTGGCAGAGGATGCACCGAACTTTGAAGACCCAGCAGAAATTCAAGCAACACAAAAGCAGAATACTGTAAGTTATTTTAACAATAGGGTTTGCACAGGAATATGGTTACTACTCTGATATTTTCAGTCTGGATTTTATACAAATTCTGTTTTACAGACCTTCAGAAGGCTTCTGATTTCCAAGCTTCAAGATGAGTTTGAGAACCGCGCCAGCAATGTTGAAAGTAAGTAAATTTGATATAAGTGGTCAGTTACCAAATGCATTTGGTCATGTCTTGCATGAATTGTTCCTTATTTTCTACAACTTTCTTTTCGTAGTCTTTGACAAAGATGACACCCCACTCACCTCTGAGGAGGAGGAGCAGCGTGGGATTGCAAAGCTCAAGATGCTGGGCAACATCAAATTCATCGGGGAACTTGGCAAACTCAACCTCATCCATGAATCTATCCTTCATAAGTGCATCAAAACAGTTGAGTTCTGTTGAATGTTTACATGGTTATTAAGGATCCTAAACCACATTCTAAAATTTGTATGATCCCAAAACCATGAGATGCCGCCAAAGCACCCTGGCAGTTAGATACCCAAAGCTACCTCAACCGTAAGAAATTACATTAATGTGTATTAAATGTTTCTTCTTTCTTTTTTAAGCTTTTGGAAAAGAAGAAGAGAGTCCAACTTAAGGATATGGGTGAAGATTTGGAATGCCTCTGTCAGATAATGAGAACAGTGGGACCTAAACTTGATCATGAAAAGGCTAGGGTGAGTATGTGGAAAGCAACCAAATAAGTCTTTTTTTTTTTTTTTTTTTCTTTAAATGTCTTTATTCCATTTAATAACAAATACTCTCCTTTCAGTCTCTGATGGATCAGTATTTCAGCCGCATGCGGTCCTTAACGAACAACAAGGAACTGCCAGCTAGGATCCGTTTCCTGCTGCAGAACACAGTGGAGCAGCGAGACAACAACTGGGCCGCTCGCAAGGCGTATACTGACAACGGCCCAAAGACGATCAATCAAGTTCGTCAGGATGCAGTAAAGGTTAGTCTTCCCGGTCTATTTTATAATGGACTGTGTAAGAAAGATTACTGTACCAATCTAGTCCATAGTGTTTCCTTAGATTGTGACTGGATTCTAACTGTGCTTTGCAGGATTTGGGTGTTTTCATTCCACCTTCGAGCGATGGAATGAGGAATGAATTCTTCATGGAAAACTCCTCCTTCCTGCCAACAAGGATCAAGTTTGACCGGGAAACTCTTGGTGGGCTGGCTGATATGTTTGGACAAATGCCTGGTATGTCACAGCGTTTATCCCCTCAGTGATAAGAGTGAGTTACACTCTCTCCATTAATAAGGAGTGATCCTTTCTAGAAATGTTTTTAATATTTGTCGTCTTGTTTTGGGTAGGAAGTGGCATTGGTACAGGTCCAGGAGTCATACAGGATCACTATTCCCCTACCATGGGACGTCATCGCACAAACCCGCTTTACAATGGCCACATTGGGAACGGCAACGGTTCACACCAGCCTCAGTTTGAAGCGGGAAGCAAACCGTATATAAAACCAAACCAGGTACATGCAGTTCATCTACAGTAATTCTTCAGTCTTTGTAATGGTGAATCAGGGAGTGGTCATTTCTAACTATAAATCTGTGAAGTGACTTTTTTCTTTTTTTCTTTTTTTTTTTTTAAAGGGGCAGAGTTCACCTGTTTTTAACCACAAACAGAATCACCCAGTGCAGATGCAGTCTAAGGATATGGCTCCACGATTCGGCAAGAAGGGGAAGGTCAATGCTGATGAGGTACAACCGCGTACATTGATAAACTAAGATTGTTTAATGGTTTAATAAAGTTTATATGTTGGGAGTAGTCTTTTAAATAGATCCTGTTTCAGCTGCATTATTATTATAGAAGTGTAGAGTAATATTATAATTGGTAATTGTTATAAACTCTGTCTTCACCCCTCTAGATCAGCCTGAGGCCGGCACAGTCCTTCATCTTGAGTAAAAAACAAATCCCAAAGCTGCAACCACAGATGACCATGTATCCTTCAAGTGCTCAAGGTGCCCCACTCGGACAGGTAACATCATTTTTACATTAAAAAAAAATATATATATATGTATTGAACTGATATGGTAATCACAGGTTCCAGAGAACGTATATTAATTTGTCTTCCTTTGTTTAGGCTCCACAGCTTGGCCTGAAAATCAATCCTCCTCCAATTCAGGAAAAGCCTGCAAAGTCCACCAAAAAAGCTCCTCCTACAAAGGAAGAGTTGCGCAAAATGACAGTAAGTTTATCTCACCGTGTGCTTTCTTCATGTCAGTGTATATACTGTGTGTCTAGCATACTATATCATCTGACTGTCCTTTGCCTTGTTAGGAAACCTTGGTGGCAGATTACCTGAACAGTAAGAACGTTGATGAGGCTGTGAATGCTGTGAGGGAGATGAAAGCTCCAAAGCACTTTTTGTCCGAGATGCTCAACAAGATCGTGGTCCTTTCACTTGACCGTTCAGATGAGGATAAGGAACATGCAAGCACCCTGGTCCATGCTCTCTGCACCGAGGGCCTTGCCACTGGTGAAAATCTAATGCAGGTCAGTTCTTTTAATTATTCTTAAAACTCGTGTTTTTACTATATGAATAAATATCAAGTCAGAATCAGAAAGCAGTTTGCCACAGCAGTGGAACTACATGGAATTGACCTTGGTGATTGTGTGCATACATACAAGCAAACATATTAAACATTAATGAGAATAAACTTAATGAGAATAAATGATAAATACTAACGACGAGATGAATATACACAAAAATTAAAGCTTTTATTCTGCACTAACAATTTTAACCGTTGCATTTTTATTTGACAGGCCTTTTTGAGTGTTCTGGACCAGTGTCCCAAGATCGAGGAAGAAGTACCGCTGGTGAAGTCCTACCTGGCACAGTTTGCAGCACGCGCAATCATCACCGACCTGGTCAGCATCGCAGATTTGGCCCATCAGCTGGAGAATGGTGCACATTTCCCACTGTTCTTGCTCTGCCTGCAGCAGATGGTCAAACTGAAGGACCGTGAGTGGCTGGCCGACCTGTTCCAGCAGAGCAAGGTCAACATGCAGAAGATGCTGCCTGGTATGTCCAAATTCACTCTGACCATATGTTTAGACCCAATGTCCATTAGTTAGGCTCTCAGTTCAGTGTCTTTTGCGTCTACTGACAGATATTTATTTATTTTTGTATATATTTCCATAGAAATCGACCAGAACAAGGACAGGATGCTGGAGATTCTGGATGGAAAAGGTCTAAGCTTTTTGTTCCCACTGATGAAACTGGAGAAGGAGCTGCTGAAGCAGATCAAAGTAGATCCCTCTCCACAGTCGATCTACAAGTGGATCAAAGACAACATCTCTCCTAAACTCCACACTGACAAAGGCTTTGTCAACATCCTCATGACCAGGTACAGCAGTGGACAATGACGAGCTCTGCTGACAAAATATACCTGCTTTATCAGCCATTGACAAGTTGGTTAATCTAACCCCAAACAATACATTTGCCCTTCAAGTTTACAGTGTATTTATTGTCTTGTCTGCCAGCTTCCTGCAGTACATTGCTTACGAGATCAACCCTGATGACGACGAAGAGCAGCTTTCAGCGCCCAGTAAGGAGCAGCTGGATGAGGAGAAGCAGCAGCTGCTGTCTTTCAAGCCAGTGATGCAGAAGTTCCTACACGATCACGTTGACCTGCAGGTCGGCGCACTGTATGCCCTGCAGGTTCACTGCAATACCAAGGGTTTCCCCAAAGGTATGTACGCACACTTGTTCAGTGTAGCAGCTCAGGTCCAAGTCGGAGAAGGTAAACTTTGGTGCAGAAGCTTAATGGTTACTCTCCTTTTCCAGGTATGTTGCTGCGCTACTTTGTGAACTTTTATGACATGGAAATAATTGAAGAAGAAGCCTTCCTTTCATGGAAAGAAGATGTCACCCAAGAATATCCAGGGAAGGGAAAAGCATTATTTCAGGTAATTTTAAGTACATTGCTAACAAGTATTTTTGTAGTTTGTACAGTTTATCAAATTGCTTCCTGTCAATAAACTGCAGCTCTACACATGCACACTAGAATCCTGGTTCATGATCCGGTTTTTAGAGTATCCCAGATATGTGCATGTAAATCATATCCTGGTTTCAGAAAGCTGAATAAACCCTTAATGCTAGCTGGAGTACGGATAAAATCGAGATACTATGGCAGGAGGTGTTGAGGAATCAAGACACACCTGCACACAGATGATCCGAATATTCTTATAAGCATGTATACATGGATATGAATAACTAATCATGAATAACTGGGCCTAATGGAGATACTGTGTTTATGGTGCAGGTGAACCAGTGGCTGACCTGGCTGGAGACCGCAGAAGAAGAGGAATCTGAGGATGATGAGTACTGAGGAACAGGCCAAAGCCATGTGTTATCAGGATGCAATGAATACTTTTTTACTTGTCTCCTTCCCCATAGCAGCCCTAACTCCTCCCCTCTCTTCTTGTTTGAGTATTTTCCAACCACTGTTACAATTCATTCCACTATGAAATGTTTTGCCAGATCAAGCCAGCATCACCACCACCATTATATTCATATTGTATTTATGCTTTCCTTTCTAGTTTTCAATCTTATTAGATGTCCAGCAGCAGATGTTTTATACATTTTACTCTTGGGTTATGTTTTCTTTAACAGTAGGCAGTATTTTGCAGGAAACTGTACCAGCACCAGAACCTGGCCCCATTGTATCACCTTTTCCATCTGGTAGGAGTCACCAAGTGCTGCCATAACTATTAACTTAAAAACTGTTTACAAAAGAGGAAAGGGTCTAAGATTGCAAAGAGACTTTCTTGTTGTTTTATCTGCATTTGTTAATCAGTTTTTAGATGCACTTTGCGCAACATCATGAGTCGTTGAAATAGTAAGACACTTTCCTTGATTTGTTGAAACATGCCTAAGTTGCCGTTTTTGGCTGCACGATTTTTTTTTTTGTGTGTGTGCTTGAAAACAGGCCATTTTGTCTGAAAATTCAAAAAAAAATCTGGATTTGACGAGTACTAACAATAATGGGCTGTTTGATTTGCACAGTGTGATTTCAGTTACCCACATTTAGGTTTATGAATCAAGAGCTTTTTTTTGATGTACAAAACTTTTGTGCTGTTAGGAATGAATCTGTGTGGCCTTTTTAATTTATCAATTCATATGGATATACCTCTAATGTATCTCGGACTATACTTGAATGTCTCGGTTCTAACATTGAGACAGCCAAAGCTTAGTTTCCCGTGCAACAGTTGTTCACCATGTGTGGAAATTTTACGTCGGTTTGCCATATTTGTCAAGTTTTTAAATGGTCTTTTTATCTTTATGAAATTACAAAGAATGTACTGTATGTGTACACTTTCTCCTACATTTGGGGTGTCACTGTAATGTTAAGTGCAAGAAGTTTAGTGTACAACTACAGATCAACCTTGAATAAAGTTTAACAGTTCATTTCATTGTCCTGAAGATTATTAATTTTTTTTTTCCCCCGAGTTTTTGTTCTTAAATGTCCTAAACTTAGTTTTAGGTTAAATCATGAGTAATAACTTTTTGTGTTCCATTTAAAAGGTTGCATAACAATTTCAGATTTGTTTTAGGGTGGATTTTGGTAACTTGAGAGATGTACCAACCTTCTACAAGAACGCACATTTCTGAAATTTATCCAACAAGAAATGGAGCACATTATACACTATACGATAGTCCTAATTTTTAGGACTTGAGGCTTTAATAAAGACATCGGAAAACCTGCTTAGCTCAGAGCAGTGTTGTAGAACTTGACATCGGTCTTGGTCTTAAGACCACTTTTTGAAAGTCTCGGAATCAACCACATTTTTTAACTGTCTTGTCTCGGATAAAGAGGACTCTGGATTTTATTTCACGGATATCCCTATATTGCCTGTGCATTGTCTGATTTGTGTTAACATTACTGCGATTGGATGTCAAATCCTCGGTAATAAAATCTGGCTACCTAAACCATAAGGAGTTTATTTCCGAAACATCTAAAAGAAAACTAATATTAGCCATACACATCAGCTAGTTTATATTCTGTATGTTATGGAAATAAAAGAAAATTAAGAATCTTACTTTGTTTTCTGTGGGTGTTTTTATTTTTTTATGCAACTGCATTTTTCCACATTTTATCGTGTCATGGAGGTGCTCATTTTAACCCAAAGACCTTTTGAACAGAAAGGATCACAACAGCCTGTCAGTATGGAGGGATTCAACCCTGTCTACAAATTTCAATTAGTTGCAGACTGAAGTCAATGTTACATCATGCCTTCAATGTAACAGCACGTGTTCAAGCCTCTCGTGAGCTTCTGTAAAGCCTCCTAGTTCTCATAAATGGTCCGTGTTGTAACAGTATATTAACCTTAAGCTGTGTCTCAAACTATGACTTGTGGGTCGTTGAATTTGAGGAAATTGGGCCTGAAAAGTCCTTGAATTTGATGGTTTAGGACATGTTTGTAGATGGTTGCTGAAGTCACTACTAGAATAAAATACAGAAACAAAATATAACTCCATCTTAACAATTCTGTTTTTTTTATTTGACATTCTGTTGAAGCATCTTCCCATTTTTGGGTCAGTGTCTCATCTGACCATCTGAGATAAAAAAAAAAAAAAAAAAGTTAACATCTTTTAGCTCACTTTAAACCATTTGATCTGTCTTTAATAAAACATCTTTAACAAAAGACAGCATCTGTGAAGACATTTCCAGTAAGATGTGAGGAATACACCAGAATGCTGCGCCAACAAAAGAACTAAATTTTCTAGGCTAATTCCCAGATATTGTACGGACAGAAATCCCTGCTTTTAATAGAAAATAAAAATGCAGATGTGGATAGTTTTCTCAGCATTACATGAGACAAGTTCGTGAGGAAGATTTAATCGCTGTCATCATTGTTGGAGGCTTCATGTTCAGAGCCGTTGTCAGAGCGGCGTGGGGAGCCCTCGTTGTCTGATCCCGCTTCAGATCCCCTGTCTGATCCTCGGTCAGACGCAGCGACAGGTGATCCAGGCCGGGACTCGTCGTCGGACCCTGATCGACTCCTCTTGCTCTCGGCGTCCGACTGCTCTGAATCGGACTGCAGCTGCACCCTCCTCTTCTTCACTGGACGGTCGCTGCCAGAGTCATTCCCGGAGCCTGCAGAATGCCGAGGGCTGCCCGCCTCGCTGCCAGAGTGGTTCCTCCCTCCCTCGCTGCCAGAGTGGTTCCTCCCTCCATCTGACTCACTGTCAGATGCAATACGCTTCCTGTGGCCGTCCTCGTCATCAGATCCCGAACCACTGTCTCTTTGTTGTCTGTATGGGAGAAAGTGCACTCATCAATTTCCTGTTGCAGTACTAACGCACTTGTTTCGAGTGACTCCGAGATCAAAAAGTGGCTGATTGTTTGCCACTTATGGTACAGCGGTATATGCCGATCCCAAAAGAGTTATGCCTAGGTTTGGGTATCGTTTGGATTTTTACGATTCTGATGCCGAACCGGTACTTTTAAAACGATTCCGATTCCTAAACCGATTCTTGAAAAACTGAAAAATGACATCAAAGATGTAATATGTTTACTAGCGATCACGTGCAGTGAATGGTTAATATGCTTTTACGTCCGTTTTGATGAGCCCAGAGGGAAAATATGGCATTTTAAAAGTAGCTGACATTTACGGTAGCTAGGTAACGGTAGACTACAGAGAAAGTGGGATATTTTTACGTCCGTTTTGGAACGACAGAGGGAAAATATTTCAGTCAACACATTAAGTGGAACTGAAATTTGCGTTCTAATCCAGTCCGATTCCTACCGGTTGCGTAGGAACCGGTTTCATAGTGGAACCGGGTTTCGGTACCCAACCCTAGTTACGCCGCTTGTGTTTCATTGTGTTTCCTAACGGCAGGTGGAAGTGGTAGGTTGCTGTCAGTGACAAACAGTAAAGTATTTTCATATACCGCTGTATTCAGCGGCATACCAAAACGACAATCAGCTTTTAGCAGAGGATCACTTTTTGGCCCAACACCGGTCGGTACCGCGGCATGCCACTCCAGGGATCGTCTTATGCCGATGTACCACTAGTGGCATGCCATCCATCTTTTCGATCTCGGCACCACTGCTTGTTTGAGTGTAAATTCTCATCTCAAACGTTTATGCTCTTACCTGTCTTCAGCTATTTTCAGGCCATCCTCATCTGAAGACGACTCCGAAGAGGAGATGATAGCCTTAGACTTGATCTTTCCTTTGAGAGACGGTGGCAAACGCTCAGGCTGGGGCTAAAAATTATGAAAATAGGTTACATTTATAGAATTTGGCCAAAGAAACATATTTCCAAAGGATTTCAAGAAGATTAATCACAACAAAAGAACAGAACAACGAAAACTCAAAAACCTTTTCAAACTTCTTGCGTTCTCTGGGTTTGCGCTTCTTGGGTCGTGACCCTCCTTCCTCGTCGTTACTGTCATCTCCTCCTCCTCTAGCAGGCCTGGAACACAAGACAACGTTTGCTCTGAGTATCTTATGTGCCTCGTTCAGCAGTTCAACATCAGTGTCGCACACTCACTTCCTCCTCTTCTTGCGCGACTTCTTCTCTCCGTCCTCGCCCTCCTCTTGCTCGCTGCCGCTGCCGCCCCTCCTCTTCTTCTTCTTCCTCGTTGGCAGGTCCTCGTCAGAGTCATCGTTGACAAACTCGTCTACGTCGCCTTTCTTACGCTTAGAGATGAAAGTTACAAAAAGGTTAAGTAGGTAATACACGCCAAGTTAGTCTGCTGATGAGTTTGTTATCTGTGCCAACACTCACACGCCCACCGCCCTTCTTCTTTTCTTTGGCCATTTCCTTTGATCCCTCTGCGAAGGTGAGCAGGTTCTTGGTCTTCTCCACGTACAAAGCTCTCTGCTCCAGGAGCTTCTTCTGTTCCTCCACCTCTTTGTTCCGCTTCTCCTCCTAACAAGGTTTTTAGGGTGACAAGCCAACCAATTAATAAAAAAGCACTTTATTGTAGCTCAAAATGTAAAAAAAAACCAAAAATAAAGAAATAACAGAAACTTATTCATAGTCATTTACGAGTAAAAGGCTTTACGGTTTTTGGATGGTAGCTCCATGCGTACCTTGTCTTTCATCATCTGCTGACGCAGCAGGTCCCTCTCCTGTTCTTGTTTGGCCCGAAGCTCCTTCTCCTCCTCATCCTGCTTTCTGGCTCTCGCCACATGGTACTGAGCCTGACTCAGCAGGTCAGAGCACTGCCTGCAATCCCACAACACAGCCACCAAAGCATAGAGTTTAAAACAAAATTAAGAAAAACATTTCATGTCTGTAAAGCCTAAATCACATCTGTGGTTATAAAAAAAAGAAGAAGAAAAGAAACAGTTACAGGCCAATATGGTTGGAATAATTGGTTTCAGCTTCAATTAAAAAAAAAAAAACGTCAATATTACAATATTACATACAATTGTGAATATTTTAACAGAGTTTTCATGAATCCTTTTAACTGTTCCTTGAAACAATAACAAAAACCTTCAGCGTGTATTTAAACTGTGATGAGAATAAATTAAGACTGACCTGGCCTCAGAAGCGGCAAGAGCGAGGTCAAACCTCATCTTGTCTCCGGACTTGCTGAGGTAGCTGAAATACCTGTGTGAGGAGGAGGAGGAGGAGATACAATTGCAGGATGAGATACAAGACAGCCAGATGATCAAACTGCGAGGAGGAGGTATAAATCAAGTCCCATACCTGTGGGCCAGTTCAAGCTCTTTGACAGCGCTAAGCACGGCCTTCAAGTTGCTCTTCTCATCTTTCAGCACAAGAGTGGCCAGTCTCTGAAGCACCAGGGCCACGTTGAACATCAGCACCGTATCGCTGGGCGCCACGTGACGGGCCTGGTTGGAAACACACAGGAACGTTTTACTCCCCTCATATTTTAGCATAAAATGAAAAAAAAAAAAAAGCCTTTTTAATTTATCCTCATGTTACCTTCAGCAGCATCTGCTTGCACTCATGGAGTTTACCACATTTGAAGAGCGCCCTCGCAAGATACAGCAGCACCTCCGTGTTCTGATATTTGTAAAATTTCTTCAGGCAGTTTTCATACTGTGGAAGCAGAATACAATACTCAACTGTACAGACAAAAACACAAACGATGACAGTCTTTTTTTTTTTATTTTTTTATTTTTTTTTTTTATAATGGTAATCACAAGTGAGGCCCTTACCATCTGCACGGCGCTGATGTACTGCTTCTGTTCCACGTAGATGTGAGCCAGATTTAGCCAGACGTCGCTGATGTCTGCTGTGGCCTCCCTCACCTGCGCAAACACATCGCGGGCCTCTCTGAAGAAGCCCTTATGGGCCAGGACGGCACCTGGACACAAGGCATTTATGTTAAATACTTCATACATATGCAGTAGGGAGGATTTAAAAAAAAAAATGTAAATATTAAACTCAACTGACCGATGCCATTGGCAGCGTAAAGGTTCTTGGCGTCATTTCGCAGGACTTGTTTGTATATGGCCAGGGCTCGATCCTGGTGTCTCTTTTCCTGTCAAGACAAAAAAACACACTTACTCCATTTGGGGATCTATTATTTCCCTTTATGTCAATTCAGCGTTTCCCCACAGCGTTTTTATCATGGATACGTCCTTATTGACTTAATATTAAACACTTCAAGAAAACAAGCAGAAGCGCTACGTCGCACAATAAGTCATGTGATTATTGCTGTACCTTTTCCCGGTCTCTGGTGGGCTGGTGCAGAGTCTGCAGCCACACGTTACCCAGAGCCAGCATGGAGTAGGTGTCATTCTGTGTGGATGGCTGCTTCAGAATACGCTCAAACTTCTTTTGACCCGGTCCCCATTCCTGTTTGGCCAAGTGAAGGTTCCCTATCAGCGACCAGGCATCCGGGTGATCCTGCACCAAACGGAACAAACATCAGAAAATGTTGGAGAGAGTTTGACATTGGATTTTTTTTCTTTTTGATAATATTCACACGACAACAGGTGACCAAATACCTGATTAATCTGCAGGGCCTCTTTGAACCAATCAGAAGCTTCGTAGAAATTTCCTTTGTCGCGAGCCATCGCTCCAAGACGCAAATAACCTGTGGACCAAAGATTCACACAGTTCTTCACACGGTACATTTTTTTCTTGCTTTCGCTTTTTTATCATATCATGGTGCGTGCTTACAGTCCACGTAGTTAGGATGCTCTCTCAGGATGTTTTTGTAGAGTTTCTCAGCTTCGTGGAATTCGCACATTGCCTCGTACAGGCGGGCCAGATTGTAGGAGGTGGTGACAGAAATGGCGTTGTAGTAATGCTCGTCATGCTCTCCTTCAGCTTTGGCCCGCTCGAGAGAGGCAAGAAAGTATTTCTGTAGGAGAGAAGACATGACCCATCTTTAAAACACTAAATACACATTGTTCTGCACACGTCATGATCATGGATAAAAACTACTTTAAAACAGCCCAGTGAAAGAAACCATTTAATGCTCTGTATATCCAATGAATTCCCAAGTGAATATATAGCTATTTTGGGGTGTCATGTTAATACAAGCTGTGATGTATAGTATTAGCTACCTTGGCCTCTCCAAGGTTGCCCAGTCTGAAGTGAAGAGCCCCCAGGTTGTTGAGGATCTCAGGGGGAACGTCGGCCTGCACCTTCTCCTGCAGGATGCGCGTGGCTGTGCCGTATGCAGACAATGCTCCCTGAATGTCAGTCTGCTCCAGGATCTGAGCAAGCTCGATCCACGCCTCCACGTCATCTGGGTACTGCTCCGTTACCTTCTTCAAATGACCCTAGGGAATTTTTGAGATCCTAGTGTAGTCAAACATCTAAATAAGCCATAGGATTACGAGTGTGATGAAATAATCTGCACTGGATACATACTTTGGCGATGTCTCTCTTTTCCTGATCGTCAGATGTTGCGTAGAGAGATCCCAGAATTTTCATCGTTTCGTAGTTGTTGGGGTAGGCCTTCAAAACCTTTTCGAAGCACTGTGCCGCATTCTCCTTGTCTCTTCGATACACGTACATCTGCCCCAGGCCAAAGAAGGGCAACACAAAGGTGGACGAGGCAAACTGAGTGGCCTGGTAGTAATACTGAAATGCTTGGTCATAGTCCTCCTGTAAGGACAAAGAGAATAGAGACATCAGAGACGTAAAGTGACAACACTGTAAATAAACAGTAAGCTTCCTCAGGATCAGTAAGGACTTTACCTGCACGTGAAACGAGCGAGCTAACTGGTAGCAGCTCTCAGCCTGCATGGCCTCGACCTCTGTGTTATGGAAAGCGTGGAGGGCCAGATGCTGCACTTTACTGTAATCCTGATAGAAAACACACAGGTGTGAATAATAGTTAAATGACACTGCAGAACCGTGACGGCATTTCAACGACAAACCAGACCAGTGACTACCTTTTTGAAGAAGAAGTGGTTGGCGAGGTGGTTGAGCACCATGGGGTTGCTGGGGTCGATGGTGTAGGCCCGTGACAGGAGCTGCACTCCGTTCTTGATGGAATCTGCCTCCTTGCTGTTGAGCTCTAACACCGCCAAACCAACAAGAGCGCCCACACATTTTGAATTAAGCTCCAGGGCTCGACCAAACGCCAAACGAGCCTTCTCCAGTTTGCTGAGCTTCACAAAACAGTGGCCCATCCCCAGCCTTACCTCAGCTAGAGACACAAGAACAAGACAGATGAGGAATAATCTGTAACACATATCTTAGTATGAGAAATGCAATAACAGTAGCATGAGATAGCAGGAAAATATCGGCTGATCAGGTGTCACATCTTTTTATAACCAAAGGAGGGATCTTTATCCAAGAAGTTTATTGTATTTGTTTATGTTAAATAACGATTTGCAGATATGTCATTACCAGATTTTTTCATACTCAGATATTGTATCTTGTATCGACCAGACTCGTAGTAGTAGTAGTAGTAGTCGTAAATGTAATAATATCGTAGTAGTAATCACAAATACAGGGTTCTGTTTTGAGGAGGTGACAGGTAACATGTTTACCTGGGCAGCCGGGGTTTGTACGCAGAGCCTTTTTATAGTATGCCAGTGCTCCTCTGTAATCCTTTTTATTAAAGGAGATGCAGGCCTTACCTGTTGAACAACAACCGTGTGATTATTTCAGCGAATCAATCACAATGGTCAAGATTAATGTCTTATTTTTAATATTCATCTTGCCGAGCAAAGCAGGGATGTTGTTGGTGGACTGATTGAGGACGAAGTGGAACTGAGCGTCAGCCTGGTCCATCTTGTCTCCTTCCAGCAGGCAGAAACAGGCTCGTCCCAACAAATGGTTCTGAGTGAGCCAAGAGCATGTTGTGTTTACTTATAATGCAAAGTTAGTGGAGCAATAGCAGTTTTCTCTCATCATCAATTTTTTTCATACCTGATCATACATGATGATCTTGTCTGCCATCGTGTAGAGCAGCGTGGCCTGCGTGATGAGCTCTTTCTTGGCATCTTTGTTTTTCTCTTTACGTGCTTGCTGGACATAGTAAGCCGCCAATGTGTCCAGACAGGTCATCTGATCCTTCTCGTGGTCTCTGTAGTCGAGGTTTCCATCAATACGAGCTGCCTCTAAAAGCTTGACAAAATCCTCTGTTTTGCCCTGCTTGTAGTACTCCAACTAAAAAAAGACAGAATGCACACTGTTACAACTGATGTAATACATTTCAATTTGATATTTGTATTGTGCTCAATTTATTCATCAAGCTAACATTCTATGTTGCGATAGTATATAGTTATATTCTCGACAGATATTCCGCGGTTGCTCCATTGACTCACAGCCAAAGCAATCCATATGTGCAGCTGTGTATGCTCCTGCTTCAGGATACTGATGACCTCGTCTCCTTCTGGCAGCTGGTCAAAGTCAAGCTCGATAACCTGCAAGACACGATTTATTCAAGTTATTGAGCATCAACATCTGACAAAACTCATACTCCATGTGTCCTTTAAGTTATGAATGGGGTTTAGACATACTATGAGAAAATACCGATTTGTCAACAGTTTTTTCTTCTTTTTTTTTTAAAGATTATTATTTTTGTCTTCAACTGACAGGGCAGCTGTAGACAGGAAATGGGGGGGGGGGGGCGACATGCAGCAAAGGGCTGCGGGTATATTAGACCGTTTTGGGTGATGTTGCAAATCAATGTGCACGACTGCTTTTTGGCATTATTGGATTTTGACTTTTGCGTCAACATATTACGTATATTAAGTACCTTGATTTCAACGGTATTTAGTTCACTGGATTAGCCAAAACTGACATTACAGTATGTGTCTGCTTTTTTTAATCCATTCCATTGATTTAACAGAAAAACCAGCCCTGCTGCATTAAATCCTAACTTAATGAATGTTATGTTTAGTGTGTGTTGCAAGTGTTAAAGAGGCATGGATGCAACTGTACAGTCATGTTGGAGGCTGCATTGCTGTTGAATTGTTTTGTGTTTTACGGAGAGGTATATATATATATATATATATATATATATATATATATATATATATATATAGTTTATCCACCCCGTTCATATTAATGATGATAATCAGGCAAGTGATCTACTAAGGCTGCGCGATATGAGGAAAATATCCGGTGTGATATTGAAATGTACTCAGTTTCGCCTTTTTGTTGCTTTTATTAAATACAACAAATGAAATGAGTTTGTTGAATAGAAAACAACTGAAAAGAAATAACTTACCAACATTATTTTATTGAACATTGAACTGAACAAAGGAATGAATTAAAAAAAGAATGATAGTTACGTTTTAAAGGGCCGTTATCTACTGATAATAATCTCTTTCAACTAACTTAACTAGCTAGCTAACTAACTTACTAAGCAGCCCTGACGTTACTATTAACTTGCATTATGAGCCTAAGCTCATATTTCTGCAGACAGTAATACTGTTTGCTAACGTAACTAACGTTACTTCTGTAACGTTACTTGCTGCTCCAAACATTACTGACGTTTACGTTTCGGGTCGACTTGCAAACATCTAAATATCTCACGCTGACATTACACTACATTACTCCGCTGTAATGTAAAGAGCATTAGCTAATGCTAGCTAGAGTTAGCATTAACATCGAGGTCCACTTAGTCAAACAAACACAATAAACCACGTTTACATATTAGAGGAGTTTTACCTCATCTGTGTCCCGTAAAGGGATCTCGATAGAGCCCCGAGACATCTTGACTGAGGAAAAATCCACTTTGAGTTAGATATATTAAAAAACAAATAGAAAATCTCCAGCCCGTTGTCTGGTTGGTAGCTACTTCATGCCTCCGACAGGAAACAAACATACGTGCGGTGCAACGGAAATGGTGTCCGGGCAGCAAATTTGCGTTTCCTTGGACGGCGAAGGCATGAACCGCCCTACTCTGCCTCTGAATGGCTAGTACTTGTTGCCTTCGTTAGTTGGATTGGTGTGAATTGGTGGAGTGAGATTGGTCTGAATACCAAGGTAAGCCAATCAGAAGAAGAGTAGGGCGGGTCATTATTTTTCCATCCTAGCAGAGCCATGTCTTTCTCTATCACTCTGCATCCTAGGAAAAGAACCATAGTCCGGGCCATAGACAGTATATAAGGTCCGGGCAGGCAGGTTGATAGGGATCCAGAAAGTGTTCCTTCCAGGTCCTGGAGGTGAATAGATGATGCTTTTCAATGAGAACACGGTTGAAAACGGTACTATTAGTACGAAAACATATATTTAGCAACTCCCTGGAATATTTTGTTTTTAGTAAGTCTGGTAGGATTCGTAGCAATTTGCTAAACTCACAAATGAAACTAAACATGTATTGTAGCCTACCATATTACCTCAAGTGATTTAGCCCACACGCACGTACACGTACACAAACACACACACACACACACACATCTGTGTTTCGTGCGGCGCATTGGGGAAGCTCTGTCAAAACTTTTATTTATAATTGCCAACGCAGCCAATATACGACCTTGAATCATCACAGATATGCCGACTAATATTATCACACAACCTCTGTGCTTGGCGAAATATGGTAGGTAATTTGCAGTAGCTTTTTTACTTTACAAACATGGCAGATTCGCACGGGATTAAGACGACCTCCTCAATTATTACACAGAGGTCCCCAGGTAATAGTCCCGTGCGAATAAGGCTTTAGACAGTATTTTTTAATGGATTGACAATAATTTAGTTTGATACGTTAAAGTGGTGAATTGAAATTGAAATCCATTAACAGCATCATTGTCGCAGACCTCATCAGGGCAGCATTTTGGCAGGAGTGGGGTGAGGTGGCAGGTGGGGGAGGGGGCTGGGGGGGGGATGTCAGCTGGTTTTGATCTGAAGCAGTGAAAACAAGCATATGGGCATCTTAAAGACTTCTTATGCAAACATCACAGTGCACGAGGAAGACCAGAAAAATAATAATAATACATGAAAATGAGTCTCCAGATTTAACATTTTCACAATCTTGTTTTTCTTTTGAGAGGAACTGTCCTGGACTGAGAAGTAAGAATTTATCTTTATTACCGGTTTAGAATTATTGCCCCATTATATGTTGTCTGTGGTGTTTGAAACTGTGTCATGGATGCCCTGCACGTTTTAACTGCGCAACAAATTTACCTTTGAGTACAAATTAAAGTAACCTGAACCTGAACCTAGAATATTTGATTGCTATGTAACTACAAGACAAACAAAATAACTACTTTTTAAACTGTGATTTAATGGACACTATCATTCCTGTATGTTAAACAACACAAACAGAATTAATTTTTAGTAGTAAAGATCTGATTTAGCAATGTTGTGCTTCTTTCTTGAAAACATGTTATTGTATTAACACAGTATTGTATTGTTATTGCCTATGAAAGCCAGTTAACCTCACATGTTTCTACCTCATTGTAAAATGGCATTAAGAAACTATATGCAATATGTAACCCACTGATTAGATCTCACTGCGTACATGTAAGCGTTAGAAGCAGTCAGATCTGGAGAGGAGTTATTAAAATGCTTCACATTTTAGATATTAATTGACTTTAATGTGTGATTCAATTTTGATCTGTGTTGTATATGTGCTTCTAGACATAATAAATGTAGGTAAATATCTGTAAAGTATTTGATGTTTATTTAAAAAAAAGCAGGTCATGTAGGAACGTGACAGTCCATCAGCACATTTGCTCTCCAGGGATTCAGGAGAAACAAGCAAAATGTCTGACGGCAATGATGGTAAGTGTTGTCATTACCTTGTTCTATTATCAAAGTACCAAACAAATATTTACAGTTTGTTATCTTTCTTTATGTGTATACTTCCTGTGCATGACATTAACTTTTGCTAATCTCTACATGTTTAGTTTGGGAGTCAGCCGGCAGTGGGTCGAGGGATGTGCTCGAGGACAATAAAGACACAAGTGGATTCTCCGAACATGAACTCCTGGACATCATGTATAATGCATGTAACACCTCCAACACAGGTACACAGCATTGATTGATTTTACCGAAACAGATTGAAACAATCATATGATTTGTGATTTTGATCATTGTTCCTGCGTCTCTCTCGTCTTCAGGAGAGGTGTTGGCCTCCACCATCCTGCAGTACCTGCAGACCATGACGGCTCAGAGTGCAGAGCAGGACAGACTGGCTGCCCTGCGACGGCTGCTCGACCCTGACTGTCAGGACCCTCATGTAAGCAGAGAGACTTTCCACTCCACCATGAGGGAGTGGATCGCACAGTGCAGCCAGGACAGGTGAGACACAACTGTGCACGAGGGAGACAGATAAAGTGTGTAGGCTAAATTAAAGAAGCACAATAAGTGTCATATTAAGGACTTTTAACCTTGATTTAGCAACCCACCTATATATTAAGTGACTACCTTGACATTGCGTAAAGGTAGTCATCTTAATGTTTTACACTATGCTCAAATATCTGCAAATCTAGATGACTGCAAAGCATCTGTAGTGTCACATTTTTAAAACAATCATATAGAATTATATTATGTTAAATGCAATCAACCAATACATTACTTAAATAGCGAGAAAATGTCATCAAACTGGAGAAATAAAAAGTCATGGTCACTTGTAAAGATGACTTTCCAGTTGCTAATCCACATTGTTTCAACTGGATATCAATGTGCAATATCAAATCTATTTTTGATATCTATGTCTTTCTTTTCTCATAAATCACTGTTCTGCCCCTCCCATTACATTTTGATATAATTTATTTAGGTTATAATGATCTTTTAAAAACCTTTGATTTGTTTAGCACTTTTCTCAACAAAATAAAATATAGCAAACAATGAAAGCAACAAGAAAAAGGGCACAATATCCTGGATTGTAATTGTAAGACTTTTGAGAAACCATTGAACATAAAGGAAACGGTTCCTAAAAAGGAATGACACGCTGTATTCACTTAGTTTACGTTACTGTTGACAACTTTTTCCAGTTGTTTAAGCATAATCTGTTCATATGGGACCCATAAAACCTACAATATGTTTCATTACTGTTGCCGTACATTTCTGTACTTTTACTTCAGTATCATTTTGAATGGAGGACTTTACTTGTAATTTTCATACTGTGTTATTGCTTCTTTTGTTGTTTTTTTTGTAAAAGATCTCAATACTTCTTCCAGTACTGCTTTTCAGGCAGGAGCAAGGTCTATTATTCCTAGAAATGAAGCAATGACCTGCAAGAAAAATTATAAATTTCCCAAAACTATCATATTTGATGTTTTTTTTCATTTTACAAACACATTAGGATATGTCCAGTTAAAACAGCCTGTGTCCAAGAAGTGTGTTGTTGATTCAATCTTTTATTAATCCGCATTTTCTATGAGCTGTGTGAACTAACCCACTGACTCTTGTGTTTCAGTTCTGATGTAGACAGCAGTCATGTGTCTTGGCCTGACTCTTCTAAAGTGCCTGTAAATGGTAGGCCATCATTGTTTTGTTCAGAAGAAATGTCTTAATCACATCAGACGGCGAACAACTAAACCTGATTTCCTTTCAAGGACTGGATTTCTCAGCTTCTCAAAGCAAAGCTGCCTCCTCAGAAAGCCACCAGTGTTCCTGGTTAGTTATTTCACTCCTTTAATTACTGCATGTGTTAAAGGTGCAGTAGGTAAGACTTATAAAACTGACTTTCTGTCATATTTGCTGAAACTGACCCTATGTCCGAGTAGAACTACATGAAGCAGGTAATTAAAAAATAAAAATCCGGCTCCTCTGGCACCACCTACAGCCTGTAGTGTGATTTGCAAAATCCACACCTTACTGTTCAGATGCACCAATCAGGGCCAGGAGGGGTGTCTAACTGCATGTCAATCACTGCTCATGTACACATTCATTCTCCCTTGTGGGGGGAGGGGCTTAGGAGACCGTTTTGGGCTTCAGCAGAAAGGGGGGAGGGACTGAGAAGTTGTCAATGTTCACATTTTTTGGCTAAGTCCTGGATCTTCGCACTCCTATCTACAGCACCTTTAAACAATCTTTCTCTAAACAATGCATTGTCTTACTTCACCACAAACTGTTTGTTTGGCTTCAGTGGTGATGGAAAAGACCTGTTAGGCACAGTGGCCGAACTGAAGCACGCTCACCGCAAGCTGAGCGAGCAGAACAGCAGCCTGCTGAGGACAGTGGCTCAGTGTGAAGACGTAAACCTGCAACTCACTCTGGAGATCACTGAGCTGCGAGCCAAGCTGGCCAGGTGACGGATCAACTACTTCCTTCTTCATTTAACTCCAGTCATAGTGTGTAGGATTATACTATAACTGTAAGTCCTCACAAAAGCACATAATTGTCTCATTTAATTTCATTATTTCCTATAACCATTGCAGTGTATTCTTCTGACACAAACCATAACCCAACATAGAAGATGTGATCTGTAACAGAATAATACACATGTAATGGTCAGAGAGGAGCAGAGAACAAAAGTCAACATCATACATCATAGCAAGCAAGCAATTTCAATGCAACCTGACTCAGATCACTTTCGAGTGACACCTCACAAACATCTTTTAGCTGCTAGTAGTCACAGTTAACGAGAACGTTATCAGTGTTAAAAGCTTGAATTAAAAAGGTATGTTCAAATCAACCTGATGCAAATAAATATTGACTGTGAAAACCATGTTTAAGCATGAGTAAACTAATAAATATGTGTTAATTTTACCTGAGGGAAGCATGAGAGTAATTTTGATAAAACATCGCTATGACACCATTTGTAACTATTTTGAGCTCAGAAAAATTAACCACAAAACTTCACCAGCTGAAGCTACCGACAGAATGAATGTAAAATAAATCAAATCAGCATTTTCTATTACGAATATAATGAACAATTTTTACCGCAGCAAACTCACGAATAAACACTTAGATCAGTGTCTCTGCTTGGCAATCACATATTGTGTGCTCGGAGTTTTTAGAACCTAAACATCAAATCAAATTTTGTATTTGATTACCCCCTAAGATCAATCATCATATTTTATGTTTAGGTTTATTTCATTCTTCCTTCATTGGTAACATTCATTCATGCATCTTCCAAACAATATTAGGTTATGGAAGCAGATCATAAAAGAATAACTGTCTCTTACACGGAGTACAATGTGGAGGTTTCTTTATTATAGAAAACTGTGCTACAGCACCTCATGTGGCTCAACTCTCACCCTTCCATTAGTTTAAATTTGGGTAAGAACAGAATTAAATCTCGGTTCTTACTCATTTCTGTCTGTTTTGGATGTGAGTAGAGGTGAATAAAACAATAAACCCTGATGTTTCTTTGGTGTGTGCAGTGCTCAGCGGTCAGCACTGAGAGCCAGATCCCTGACTGAAGAACTGGAGGAGACGCGTCTGGCGTTTAAAGAGGCCCAGGAGAGAGCGAGCCGCACACAGACCATCTGCACCAAACTGGTACATCACACACTTAACAGTCTCCCAGTGAAGCTACCTTTTAAGTTTGAAACTTGTTTTCATGGCAACTATTTATTACTTTTACCATAATTACGTACTATGTAAATCTTTTATCATCTTCAGAGCAATGAGGTTGAATGCCAGAAGGTTAACATTCGGAGGCTTGAAGACAAGGTAATGCAGATCTTAAATGAAAGTCCAAAGGTGTGCACTTTCTTTTAGACCACTAAAGTTGATGTTCTTTTTCTTGTGTCCACACAGAATGAAAAACTTAGCTTTGAAAGGACGTGTTCTGAAGATAGCATCAACAAACTGAGGAAATTCAACACTGAGTTAAGGGTAGGAAACAGATCAGTAACACACTTGTGTTTCTCTCTGCGTGATGAGTTTGAACTGAGAGTTAAACATCTAAATTTTTACAGGCCGAACTCGAGGAAACCCTGCTGATGTTGACCCTGAGAGACAGAGAAATCACAAAGGTTGGTTTCTCTGTGTATTTTCATCAGAAAGAAATTGTCAGTCCACATTTTCAGTTTGTCCCTTAACTTTACTTTCAAATGTTCCTGTGCAGAAAGACATTCTAATGGATAAGATGAAGAACTCTCATGTGGAGAATCACAACATGATTGAGGTACGTCTTTGATAACAAAGCAAACATTTTGAATTTGAAACAAAGTTTTGGTGAGATGGAATTAAATTAATCTTATTTGACATCTCATAATATAGAGTAGAGTAATGCTGGTACTTTACATCATGTAAAAAAAAATGAAAAGAGACCAATCTCAAATACGATGTGATGCAAACACAAATATCAAGCATTTCAAAGTGATGACTGAAGTATTACAACAATGAGCGATCTTATTAGCATCATAATGTTAGAATATGTAACGAGAAAAAAATTTGAAGTATATTGTATCTTGAATATGCTTATATTTTATTAAATGGTGTTGAATGGTTGTTAAATACCAAATTGACAATGTTCTGATGTTGCAGGGTCTGCAGTCAGAGCTGGTGAGGTTACAGGAACATTCACACCAAGTTCTTTTGAGGTACTTCTAACTGTGTCTACATCTACATTTATTCTATGTGACAACACCAAATCGCCTATTCACACCCATTTTCCTCAGAAGCATAAAGTTGAGAAGTAGTGGCAGAGTTATGCATTAACACATTCCAGCTTACATAGTTTTGTAGAAAAGATAATATTGTGCGATTTTAAAGGGGGATAAAAGCATTAAACATTATAATTCAGAGAATATTTCAACACGACAGACAGTACACAGCAGATATGTTGACTTGTCAGAGTAAGAAAAGGGCAGGTGTTAATCATAAAATGAATTCAAGTGTCCCAGTAAACCATGACAGTGTGACAGTGAGCCAGCATGCACAATACCAGGACGCTGAAACTGCAGCAGCTGAATGGAATCTAGCCGTCATTAATGCTGTCATTTACACCTATTCCTGTCAATAAGTCTTCCATGAAATGGGCCTATTGCATGTGAATTGCACAATAAATACAAGTTTAATTAAAGCTGCAAGCAGCGTTGGAAGGGCCCTCGCACCTCTTTGCACGTCGGGGTTACTGGCGGACGCCGCTCCTTGCGACTGTGCATTTGCGCGGCACTCAGACACTGCAAATCGTCACCAATGCAAAGGGAACTCTCTGCTGAGTTCAATGATACCTCACACAAGACTCTACGTCATACAGTTCATTAGCTGTGAAAGGGGGCGTGGCTAAAGCATAGGGGGCAGGCTAAACTATGACCAATGAAAACGGAACTCTCTGCTCTGTTCAATGATACCTCACAGTTGACTAGTATACTAGAAACAGGTCATTAGTCATTAGCTTAGCATATGGGGCAGGGCAAATCGTCACCAATTAAAAAGGATCTCTTTGCTGAGTTCAATGATACCTCACACAAAAGTCTACCTTAAATGGTTCACAAGTTATGAAGGGGGCATGGCCTGAGTACATGGGCATGGCTAGAGTATAGGGGCCGGCTCAATATCACATGTAGACCACACATTCTAAGTTTCATGTAAATCGGATGATGTTTGTCATTTAAGGCTGATTTCCTGTTGCCAGCAGGGGTTGTTATGACCAAAAGTCAATATTGGCCTGTAGATGTCCTCAGGCCTGGACTCTTATCAATCGTGACAAATTTCGTCCAGATTGAAAAATGTACAATCAAGTTACAACAGCTTTCTCATTCATCGCTAAATGCTCAAAATGGCCGCCACACCACACCCACACCGTTCAACAAAAAGTCTTGATTTTAAGAACTTTTCATCGTTGAGGTCTTGAGATAGCAAACACCAAATTTGAAGTTGATCGGATTAAAGTATATCACTGTAACCCACTCTTGGTAAGAACACTTTGCTCTAGGTTCGGGGAGCTGAGTTAGAGTGCAATAACCATAACGACACACAAGAAGTGTAGTTTAACTGCAACTTTAGTAGATGAATTGCAAAGAAATCTACATTACATTTACTATGTGAAAAACAATAAACAGGCCCTTTACACAAAATAAAATTGTCCTTGTATGGAGTTCTCCAAAATGTCTATTCAGGTCAATGTCTGATGAGTAGTGTTTCCTGAGTTCCAGTCTAACGGAAGTTAAATCAGTCAAAAGTCATGAGTCGAGGTTCAAAGTGCAATATTGTCTATGTATATCTGCTGTGGGTACCAATCTGGGGAACTGGCACACTCCTACCACATGCTAGATATTTCATCCAGCAGTTTCAATAGCGACGGAGATCCGATTTCCTGGAAGTCGCACAGGGTGGCTCGCCATCTACTGGGTCAGTGGTTTTCCTCGTTGAATCTCAGTATTCACAAAAGACCTGACCTGCAGTTACAAACAAGCTCATAGTGTCTGTTCTGTTTCACCTTATACTTCTCTTACATATCTCACATATTTCTGTTGTACAACATGTTACCAGATCATAACAAATCAAAATAGTCACTGGCTAAGTGAAAATACTTCTGCTGAAACATTATTCTCTGGTTCACTCTCATGTTTTGAATAATGCTAGAATTATTTTTGTTCTAACAAAATATGGTTAACATATAAACAGTGTAAATAGACATAAAATGCAATCAACAATTTAGCTTAACACCCTATTTAGGCATATATTTAACATTAAACACACACACCCTTTAATTTTACTTACTCAGTAAAAGCAAAATGTGTTTTTCTGTAACAGTACCTGCTCCACAACGGGGTACAGAGTAATGGCCCTTAAAAGTACAGTGAATTACATTTCTTAGTTCACTATTTCTCAATAGAATACTGCTTGTAAAATTCAACCATTTCCAGCAACACTAATGAAAGTGACCCAAAAGAAAAGTTAACATATTAGCCAAAATTATCGTTTCCTTTCTCTCTTAGTAACGTACTCTACTCATTAACTACAGTGGAATGATAACGGTAATTCCTTGTGTTGAAATAACCTTGTTGCTAACACACAACAACTAGCAAAATAGCACTGAATAGCTAGCTTACCGAGGCACAACGTGCAGCATTTTGAGATGAAACCGATACTTCTTGTTGTTTCACGGCTCCCTCAGAGAACCTCGACGGTTATTTAATAACTGCACACTGCCAATAATCTTTACAGCGTCTCTCTAAGTAGTTTTCAACCTCTGCAAAACCTTGTGTCGTAAGGTGCACGTTTTCAACTCAAGACGTTAGCTTGGAGAGAAAGTTTTCACCGGACTCTTTTTCCTGCTTCCTCAGAACGCACTGTAAAACTTCCGGTTAAACCGACAGATGCAAAAACGATAAAAAAAAAAAAAAGTGATTTATCTCGACTTAACACACCTAGTATTTAGTAACAAAATAAACATTAACTTCAATCTACATAAATAATTCAGTAGTTTATCATTGTTATTTTGATTATTATTTTAACCCAATTTTCGACAGGGTTACATCACCTTGACTTTTAGGCCTTCTTCCTGTTGCCACTAGGGGGCATTATGACTTTGAGCCAATATAGCCTGTAGATGTCGTCAGGGTTGGACTCTTAAGGCCCTGACACACCAACCCGATTATCGGCTGTCGGACAGTCTGGCGAGGTCAGTGACTCGAATCTGTTCCTGCCGTCGTCAGTCGGAGGAGCCGTCGGCCTTCATTTGGGCCGATTTGACATGTTGAAGCGGAAGGCGGGCAGTCGGACTCAATGACCAATCTGATTGGTGGAGTGCTAACCCAGAAATGACGAGCGGGATGAGCGTGACTAGTCTCTCAAAATCTGACAAAAATCTTTTAAACTGACCTTTGTCGATCTGAAATGAAGACAGATTCAGCAACTGCATGGCCTATTTCTCGCTTAAAATGTTTTCAGAAACGTTTCGGTGAATTATTTTCATAAAATATGAGATCGTATTCCGAACGAGCCACCATGATGGTCTGGCTTTGAAATTACGGAGAAGCCAGACCCACGTTCGTCCAATCAGATGCCAGTTATCATTTTTTGGGCGACAATACAGATTAGCGCCGCCTGCTGTTATGCGTATTATTACGTCTCGCGTAGGTGTGTTCCGAGGCACTTTTTTGACCAACTCGAGGAGGCAGTCAGTCGGACTGCCTTTTCTGCCGAAGGTCGACCGTCGGGTTGGTGTGCCAGAGCCTTTATGAATCCTGAAAAGTTTCGAGCCAATTGGACAATGTACACTCAAGTTACACCCACTTCCTGTTTCGATGGTGAAACGCACAAAATGGCCGCCCCACCACGGCCATGCCCTATGACGAAAAGTTTTTCTTTTGATAACTTTTCATCTTCAACGTCTTAAGATGGCACAGACCAAATTTGAAGTCGATTGGATGAAATCTCTAGGAGGAGTTTGTTAAAGTACAACATGTGGAAATGGCCAAAAAATCGCACTAATTTCGAACTTTCAATTAAAAATGGCGGACTTCTTGTTGCGTTAAGGGTATGGCTCCAATGAGCTTTATTGTACGTCTGGACATGCTACATGTGTACTACGTTTCATTAGTCTACGTTAAACGTACTGCAGGGGCTCAAATTTTTTTATGTTTGTAGGGGGCGCTAGCAAGCCATTTTTGTGCGCCTATTCCCGAAACTAAATTTTTACCAGGCTTGATGCAACCGTCAATTTTGGTGAGTTTTTGAGTATTTTAAGCCCCTCAAAAAGGTGATTCATTTGCAGAAAAGAATTCCTTCAGTTTTAATAGGGCCTTCGCAGCTGTCGGCGCTCGGGCCCTAATTAAATGTAAGTGTTCGTCTAATATATAGTTAGTGAGTGTTTTCTTCTGTCTGTTTCTGGCAGGTATGACAGACACTGTATCAGTTCTCAGAGTCTCTATAGTCGGGATCCTCCAAACCACCGCTCCCTGCAGAGCGAGATGCAGGACATGCAGCAGGTTGGAAGCGCTTACTGTCTGCAGGTTATCTTTTCATGGTGCTGATATTCTGTCTTGTGTTGACTGTTGCAGCTCTGCCTTCCTTGTCTGCAGCAGCATCACAGAGCTCTGGACGACATAAGCCTCCCGTCCCTGCACACACACAGCGATGATATTCAGAGCATCATCCACAGGATCAAGTCTGCAGAAATAGCTCATCTTCTGCACAACAAGTATCCTGAGAAGGTTAGGAGAGAGTCAACAGAGGATGATAATTGCTACATGCAGGAACATGTATGTGTATACATCTGTCTCTTCTCTCACACGCAGGACTGTGCTCTTGTAGAAACACAGGAGAGGCCCTTTCCTCACCGCCAGCAGCGACAGACAAGCATCAAGCAGCAGCTTGTCAATGTGTATGTGAGTTTTTTACCTCCCTTCCTCCTGTTATGGTTACCGACTGGATTTGGTTGATGTTTGTCTCTGTTCTGAAAAGCTTTCTCCGGCTAATAAAAGGGGTGTCTGGTTTTGATAGTGTTTTTTATGGGCAACCCATTATGCAACCCATAGGAGTTACTATCTGTGTGTTAAACTCTGTCGGGCATAAGTGCAGTTTAAGTACCCCATGGTAACTACAGACATAACACTGTGTAAAGCAGATGTTTATAAAGCTGCGGTGGTGGTTTCAGGCTGCAGGAGCTGGAGCTTCACAAGTGTGTGTGGGAGGAGAAAGGGGAGGTGGAGGAGCGGCGGAGAGCCTGCGAGAAGGAGCAAAAGCAAAGCCAGACTGGAAGCCAGACTCAGATCCAGGAGGCCAAGAAGGTGTCTGTGGTGAACTGGTGGAAAGCCTGCCGTGTAGAGGGGGCTAAGGCCCTGGCAAAAGACACACAGTCGGGCGAGGAGCTATCTGAGACACAAGTAAAGCTCCAGCAAGCAGAGCAGGCACTCACTGATATGAGGGAGCAGGTCTGCCTCCTGCAAGCCTCTCTAAGATCTGCACAGGAATTTGTCGCCGAGCAAAAGAACAGCAGTCTTCATATCGACAAGGGAACCAATACTGAGAGAGAAGAACCTGACACAGCTGTGGAGAAGGTTGTGAAGGATCAGAGGGATGCAGCGGTGGCCACGGATATTACAGGTGAAGCTGCCTCAGAGGAGGAGCAAACCCAGCTTCGGGTGACCACAGACAGTCTCCTGGAGACCCTCCGAAGGATGGAGGCGAAGGTCAACAGCGCCCTGGAGACCGCCGAGCTGGTGAGAGAGAGTGAGCAGAGGGTGAGCCAGGTGAGAGTGAGGATGGAGAGCATGACTCGGAGGGTGGAGGAGGCTCTGGACCGAGCAGGCTACACTGACGAGCAGCTGAACGGTCTGGAGGCCCGGATCACAGAAAAAGATCCAACTCAGGTCTGTCTGTGTTAAAATCTGTGTTTGCTTTTCAAGACAGTAACAGTGAAAGCCAATTGAGTTTATTTAATGATCCTGATTTCAAAAGGTCACATCAGTTAAAGTAAGAAGTATGTTGATCTGCTAAAATGTATGTCTATACATGGTTGATTATATATTTATTTAAAGTGCTCATATTGTGCTTTTTGGCTTTTCCCCTTTCCTTTATTGTGTTATATATCTTTTTGTGCACATTATAGGTTTACAAAGTGAAAAAGCCCAAAGTCCACCCCAAAGGCACTTACCATCTTCCAGAGAAAACACTGTTTACCAACTGCTCCAAACAGCTCTATTGTAGTCCAGCCTTTACTTCCGTGACGAACGTGCGTCACTTTGTAACACACGTTATAATGCTCGCCTAGCTGCTAGCACGGCACTCCCTCATACTCTGCAACTGACAAGCTAGCAGTACTTTCTGCGCATGTGCGCCTCCCAACAAAGATGCTACAGAAGTGGGATGTCTCACTCTGTAGCTAAAACAGAGAGCTCAACACACAGGGTGAAAAGAGGAGCTGCAGCAATGTGCAGTACAACAAAAATATGGTGTTTTCTGAAAATGAAACCACATAAACCTATTCTGGTACAACCTCTAAATACAATTATAAACCTGAAAATGAGCATAATATGAGCACTTTAACTAAATTGCACTTAAAATGATACAGAAAAGCACCGACAAATTATAAAAACATATTGTTTAAAATGAAATGTACTGTTGTCATGTGTCCAGAATTGAGTCAGTATTTGACAACATGAATACCAGGGAACTAAGATTTTAATTTATAATGTAATCCAGATTTCATCTCAAACTGCTCCATGGAGATGTTTTTATATTCACTCCAGTGGGAACACAAACTGCCAGAGTAAACCGTGCTGGTACAGTATTAAAGGTTTTGAGTTGAGGTTACACCATTTGCACTTGCATTTACAAAAATAGAGGAATGTGGTCTTTTAACCTTTAATAATACACCATAATAAAATTGTTCATTATATTTTCTAATATTATGTAACTAGTTATAAAATAAATGTAGTGGTGTACAATATTTGCCTCTGAATTGTAGTGGAGTATTACTTATTAGTATTACTAGACTAGAAATACTCAAGTAAAGCACAAGTATCTCAAAATGGTACAGTACATGAGTAAATGTGCTTAGTTGAATCCCATCAATTAATTAATTTCTTTCATTTTAAATGACCCGAGGAAGTAAAACTACGACGCATTTCAAATAAAATAGCAAAGATTGGATAAAGATTAAAATAACCCTAATTTTGTGTAGCAGAATTTCGATTTTCTTATTTCCTGCACTGGTGATCATCTCATGACCAGTCGGAGGCAACTGATGACCTTGTGTGGGGTCTCGACCCCTGGGTTGGGATCGACTGTTGCAAGGGAGTGTGCATAAATAGAGGTTTAATAGTTTATTAATATTAATTATAGCTTTGGGAGGGTTTTTCACGTTCACATGCAGTCATTGGACTCAAACAAACAACAAACAAAAGAAGAATAAGACTTAAACCTTACATTTACTGTATAGTTGTAGCACTCATACTATTATTAATGTAACAATAGTGACTTATATTTTTGACATAACATAAATTGTAGCTCTACGACGGTTGAACACATGAAGTTGACTTGTTGTCTTTCTTAACATCACATGATCAAACTGTTTGTACTTTTCTGAAGTCTCCAGGTCCCAGTCTGCCAGCTGATCTTGGAACAGATGTCACAGGCTTTACTGCCGATTCAGATGTGGAGCCTGAAGACGGAGACGGTCCTCCTCCATCTCCTGTAATCCCAGAAGTCAGTGAGCCTCCACAGCTAACCATGAATGGTATGATGGCTGCATTACAGTGTTATCGTGGTTATGGGGTACACTGTGAGACACAGATGAATTAAAGCTACTTCCTTCTCTGATGGTAACCCCTGAGGATGTCTGAAAATAGTCACAGTAGATATTTACATTGCACACAACAGCTGGTACAATAAGGAGGAAAAGAGAATGAGCTCTGAGGGAGTGTATGTTATCTATCAAATGGGGCCATGGGGAAGATGAGGGAAGGTCAGAATGTTTTTTTTTATGTAAACACACTGAGGGTAAGTATTTTTAGCTACATCCCATTCTTAACTTTGTGTGGTTCAGCCCACACAAAACTACATTTACGTCTGAATTGTTTATATAAAGACACTGAAAAATCTGTAGTTACACTATGCAGGCTTTTAGGTGCATTACAGTTGGGATTTAAAGCCGTGGTAGGCACTTTATTTTTGGCATTGTTGGGCAAAATTTCCATAAAAACCTTTCAGCATATTGTTATTCAAGAGGTCTGAGAGAAAACTATACTTCTGTATCTTCTCTTGGCTCTGTATTCAGGCTTCAGAAAATCTAGCCATCACGGGAGACATTGGCCAATCACAGGTCATATCAAAAAGAGAGAGGGCGTTTCTATTGGCTGTTCTGCGCATGCATTGCCCGTGCAACAAAGAGGGAACCCACTGCAGCTTTAAGAAAAGCAGAACTATTTAAATGTAAATAAAAGAATAAACTTTCCTCAAAAGAATTGGAAAGGCTTGTAGCACAGTTATTATGACAGCTAATAAAGATATAGTTCAACATTTTGAGGAACTCTTTATTGATGACGGTTGAGAGTGAAAAGAGTATGTGTGTATTTCTTTAATCTTTAACTATTCTTTAAAACATTTTAAGATAAAAATAATAATTACAGTGAAATGTTTTAATACTAGCTACAAAAATAGGGAAAACACAAATTATGCAGTGTCTGTGTGTGCAGGCCTCATGTTCCTGAAAGCTGCTGAATGTGCACCGATCATTTTGCCATTTCATCACATTTCCAATACTTATCATGTTGTTGGCCAAAGAAAGGGTCACTTTTCTTCCAAACCTTCAGGAAAGGTTATGGCACATACATATTTCTAAATTATCCTTCCCCAGGAAAGAGGCAATTGTTTATATGTGATGTACAGAAGAACTCGGAGCATGTTGAGGTTGCTGAGAACCTCTGGGTTGCCTCAGAGGGTGAAATTATATTTTACATGAACAGACAATAGTCGTCTCCATGTCTGCTTGTTTGTTTATTTTATGACCTTCTCTCTAAAGTTTACATTGTCCAGTGTTTACTAAATGAAGCTGCATACACACCTGTTGCAGCAGGATGACTGATTTTATGTGTGGCACCGCTGCCATGAAAGGTGAATGTGGATGGTGTATGATACAATCCAGTCATTGTTAGTGTGAGGAAGGTTTCCTCGTATTTGGAGCTCTCCCCGCAAGCTATAGATGTTAACATTACCTCAAGAATACTGTACTTCACTTTCTTTCTTTTTTCATCATGGACAAGACATATTAATTAACATTAGTGTGATGTCAAATGTGCCAGATTTAACCAAAAGGTTTCATCTGCAATCCCTGAACGTGTTAATGTTAAGCATCAAAAAACGAGCAAGCCAAGAAGCAGACAAAACAACATCAAAGCACATATTTTAGGATACAGCGTAAATGAAAAGAAAACTTACAACAACGTACACAATATGGAATATGGTAATCATAACTTTACCAAAAAAGAGACAAGACAAAACATCCCAAAGGACTACACAGCGGCTTTGGGAGGCTTTACTTAGGCACTGCTGGTGCTTTCAGCTAAATGCTAATGTCAGTTTGCTAACATGCTCAAATGACATCACTAACATGCTGATTTTAGGCATGTATGGTATTTACAGTGCCATATTTACCTTGTCCGTGTTTAACAGTTGCTAATTAGATAATGTTTTCTAATGTTTTAGCTAATGTGGGTTTTTAAATGTCTGTTAGTGCTGCAGGATCCGTGCTAATGCCATCTAGAGTACAATGGAGTACTCTGCCTCCTTTTTTAAAACTACTTTATAGTCCCTCGTTATCTACCTCACACTAATACAACATTAATATGATATAATACATACACTTTAGGCACATCACTGAAACATAAAGGGATCAAACTTGTTTTTAGGTTTTATGTTGCTGTTTAAAAGAAGACACAGGCAGGTTGTGTGATAAATAAAGATCCGTTGGACACTGAATGTAAATCATTTAGAAATGCAGTGGGTGTCTAATGTGTGTGTGTGTGTGTGTGTGTGTGTGTGTGTGTGTGTGTGTGTGTGGTGGCTGTAAACAGTCTGCTCCTTCATGATTGATTTGTGTTGAGGTTGAAAGCTTCCAGGGAAAAAAGACAAACAAAGTATATCTGGCAGTGTCTAAAGTAAAAATGAGGTTAAATTAGGACAAACATGTGGAAGTTAACATAGCTGCCAAAACACTCTCGAGAACCTATTCTACATCTTTGTCACCTTCAACTTATCACGCACCACTTCAGGTACAACCTTTTTTTCTCAATGATTTGCATAATGATTTATGAAGTAAAATCTGGCTGTGAAATGTTGCATTACTCAAGTAGTTTTAGAGTCTGATTTGTGCTTTCCAAGAGTCAATTCTTGGAAATGGCACCATCAAATAAGCAACATAAAAGCAGTTAGGTGTTGTTGTTTTTTATCTGTATCCTCGCCTATTTGAATAATACTGGTTCATTTAATTACCTTTATCTAATCCAATTATCTTTAGTAAAGTGCCATATTGCTGCTCAGCTCTAATGGTGCTCTACATAAAGTCACTGTTGTTTAGCCCTTTGCTTGGTATCACAATATTACTGACGTTTTCCTGAGAGCGCCTAAAGTAGACAACACAATAGCCTTTACTTGGGCCAAGAGCTTTCAACCAGCGGATCAAGCACCTCATGTACTCAAAACGGTTGCCAGGTTATTGTTGCCCCTAGTAATAAAGGTGGACGGGGGCTGAGATACTTCCTGAAACGAGTTACAGTAGTTCAGATGAATATCACGTCACCAGCATCAACCTCACAAGACGGACAACTCAATTGATCTTTTTCCATTTGTTTTCTCATTCTATTTCTCTCTCTCTCTCTCTCTCTCTCTCTCACACACACACACACACACACACAGACTTTTTTTTTAAAAACTGTCTCATGACATTTGCATTGCACATGTTTTCCTGTTAAATGCAAATCAACTGTTTTCACTGTCTGTCTGTGCTCTGGCTCCAACAGGTGGCACAGGACAAGGCAGCTGCAGCACGGTAAGACTCCTATCTGCTCCACTGCAGTAAAATATGATATTATTTCTGTATAGGCACGCCTGTTTCCCTTATGTGTTGTGTGTTTGTGTGTCTTTTATGTTTTTTGAACTGGCTTGTTAGAAATGTTATTTTTTTAACAGGATGCTGATTACCACTTTTTTTCGAGCTTGCCAAAGATAAAGTACAATCTGATTTAGTGGTTTGGGCATATGTGGAAAATAATTACATTTTGCGGTACTTTATACTACTATATACTTCTACTCCACTACAATTCAGAGGTGAATATTGTACTTTATACAATCACCCCCCCACCAGCTGTAAGCAGATATAAGGACATTTTAATGTACAGTATTTATCAAAAATGATAACTTGTATTATAATAAACACTTATATGCTTACAACTACATTTAACTATATATAATATTTTTAATGAAATATATACTTCTTATGAATGCTAAATATAGGTACATAAAGTAAAGTGTTAACCTTTTCAGATTAAGATTTTGCATAAAAAACATCATCTCATAAAATAAAATAAATCACAGAATTTAACCAATGGCTCGCAACATTTTCGGTCCGTACAAAAAAAGCAATAAATACTTTGGGGACCTTGTCACTTTTCAGATACGTTGTTAGCAGTTCCACGAAAGAGAACTTCTCCTTCCAAACTTCTTAACTGGTTAACAGTTCATGGCTCAAAAGTTAAATCTGTTAAATATATAACAATAAAGCAAAGATTCTAGAAAAGTCCAAAGAATTTGTACAGATTTGTGTATCAGAATGTTGTTTTTTCTTCTTTCCTCTCCCGTTGATCATCTCACAACCTCTCAGATACATTTTGTGACCCTCTTGTGAACCACTGGAATAATCTACTTACCTATGAAGTAGTTAAATCGACAAAAACCTCAATCAGCTACAACAGTAAAATGCTACTTACATGTACACATTGATGCATCAGTATCAATAGTCTTATAATGTCATTTATGATAAAATGTCAGTTACAAAGGCCATTTTTCTGCAGAGCGAGTACTTTTTCTTTGATACTTAAAGTATATTTTAATCACATTTTGATTCACTTTCACTTCAGTAAACTGTAGTTTACATTGTTGTACTGGTACTTTTACTTTAATCTGAATACTCCTTGCACCACTGGCTTTGGGTAAAACAACACAACCCCAATGCCTAAAGAGGTTAAAAGAAGATTTTTACTCGGGTTGAACTAAACAAGAAGAAGAACATCTGACTTTTTTGCACAAATTGCTCCTTTGATAAGCTGTTTCCTTCACATTGTAGCACTTTAGATTATCAGCTCACGTTAATTCACAATGTGATGCTGTAATTTGCTGCGAACATCAGCTGCGTTCCTCCAAACAATGTGACTCTGTGCTGTGCTCTTTTTTCTCTGCAAAACTCTGGATGATGGCAGCACTTAATACCCAAATCTCTCACCACTAAAATGCAGCACAAATGGTGCAAGGTTTGACAATGCAGTTTACCAAACAATAATGAACTTCAAGAGCTCAGAAGTGGATGCGTGGATTCCTCTTAGGCTGCAGAGTAAACACAGATCGGACGGACGCAAAATCTATCTATCTATCTTATCTATCTCTCACAAACATGCCCTCGCGTACAACAACACCCACAATTTCCTACTGCTCCCACACTATGATTAGAGAAACAAAACAAACCCTGCAGAAAAAATAACATTCTTTTCTAACTTTCTTCAGGTTTTAGTTGAGGGATGATCAGTGTAGCAGCAGCTTGCAAAACCCCCCCCTCACACACACACACACACACACACACACACACACACACACACACACACACACACACACTTCACAGCAGCCCAAAGAGGCATACAGAGCCCTTCTCCTTAAATGGTCAAAGCTCCCAGGAGTGAAAGAGAGGCTGCTGCTGAAAAAAGACAGGGAACAGAGGGGACGGGAGAAGGAAGGAGAAGCCCTGAGGATAGAGGAGTTTTCTGAGGAAAAGGCTGAGAGTGACAGTTTGACTGTGGGAAGTCGGTCTGAGTTTGAGTTGGAGAGATCAGCGGGAGTGAGCGTGTTTCACCACAGCGCTAGTGGTGGACTCAGGTAACGTGCATGCTCTCTGTGGACAGGTTCAGAGGATCGGCTGCGTAGAGCTGTGGGGTCTTAGTGGCTGATGGTTTTAGGTGGACACAGGAGATGCAGATTGAGCGCCATCAACCCTCTGTTAGGGCCTGTTTAGCTGTGTCAAACTTGTGCAAGAAGGTGTGCTTTTGGACTTTTTTGACAGTTGTCGGTCTGACTTGTGGCTTCTAGGGGTGAGTTTGCATAATCTGTCTGGAAATGAAACTCTGTGTCATCTGTCTTTCTTCTTTGTGAGTGATCATTTTTTAAGTCAATGAATTTATCTACCCCCCGTCACCTGACTTTACATCTCTCTGTGCATCCATTTTTTTCTGTTTTTCACACTTCCTCAGTCCTGTTATCTCATATTGTGGCTCTGTAGCAACCACTTCCTCTGCTGGCCTTGTACTCTGTGCTTCACACAACCAAATTTTAAACAAATCTGGCAAGAGGGAGTGGGCTTATGTAACAGAGGCGTGGAGGAGGGTGCCGGTCCCCTCGTCTCCCACTGAGGGAAAAGACAGCTATGCCTGGCAACAATGAGGAGTTAATTCTGACTCTGACAAATACGTTTCATTTTAGAAGATGAGTGTATACTATAGGAACAATTTATATTATACTATAGGAATTATGGTGCAGGGGCTGTCAGTGTTCAGGCTTGTGTGTTCTGTCCTGTTCCCCACAGGAAATTCAATTACTCTGCAATATTTATCTGTAGTCTCATGGTCTGCGGGGGAAACAATCTGCAATGTCGAGCCTCCTGCAGTGCAGGATGGCATCTTTGTTTGGGCTGAGTCAGTATTCTGTCCCCCAAATGAATTTAAATTTGTTGAGCTGAATTTGCAAACTTGTTTGGTTGCTTAGTAATAATACAATGTACAGATACAAGCTATTATAATTATCTTTGATTTATCTGTTGTTCTTCTTGTTTGTCAAATTATTCATCTCCTTATTTGGCATATTTCTAGGGGATAAAAACAACTGTTACAGCAGCTGTGGAAAAAAGTAGAATATTGACGAAAGAATTAAACAAGTGTTTGCATAAATAGACGTTAAGATTGTTAAGTCAGTCACGACAAACGCAGGTGGTTGTTACCAAAGCCGCCCTGAACTCCAGGGACATTTAGATAATCAGTTTGAAATATTTTGATGACTCACTCAACCTCAAAGCTGACCTCTTTTGCTCTTTGATAATTACAGACGACTGAGAAGACAGTTCATGTGAGAATCAGATTAAATTAAATGAGCTTTTAAAGTATTGAAACATCTGTAATAAATGCTACTGCAGGCTGAGAAAATGGAGTGAATTTAATCCTGTATGCCAGTATTCTTGTAGTCAGGAAATATGCTCGCTGGGAGACAGTTAAACAACCCATTTCCTCCCCAGTGACTCACAGTCTTTTTGTCTCTATATGTTCTCAAGAACTTGTCATGTTTGTGATGACACTGAACAGCACACTGCATATTCTGTCCCTGAATTCACAGAGGATTTGTTCTTATGTAAAGTGCATGCCATACCTCTAAAATAACAAATAATTCATCAGACCTTTCACTCACCTACACGCCTTATTCATCATCTGCACTGGCAGTAAAAACACAGCCACATCTGTGCTGGTCATGCATATGTAAATCTTTCTATTTTGGTGAGACCAATACATTAACATCCAGCACAGTAACACCTGACAATAGTCTGTGCAGATAAGCTCTTTCAAAGGGTTAAATCTGCTCTGCTCTTAGATTTGCATAAATGTGTTACTAAAAAGGGAGGAGCTGTGAGTTCAAACAATGATTCAAACAAGTTGCACACATAATATTTAACTAAATTAGGTCATGTTTCTCTTTAGTTTAGTCTGCCAGCTTACTGCCACAGCATTGATGGCAAGCATTAGTTAGAATGACAATTTGTTACTCGATTTGTGAATTGTCAAAAAGATTAATCTGCTACAATTTTGCTATTTGAATAATTGTATAATAATAATTTTTTAAGCAAAAACAAAAACAGATTCACTGGCCACAGCTTCTCAAATGGGAGTATTTGTATTTGTATTTGCTTTTAAAATACTTGTTCATATATTTTTTTTGACTGGGATAGCTGTGCATGAGTGTGTTAGAGTATTAATTTGTCTATTTATTACTTGTAGTACTTTTATATTCAGGTACGGCACAGCAAATGTTGTTAATGTGCAATGACAATACAGTTTATTCTATTCTATTGTAGCAGTAAACTAAATATCTTTGGTTTTTAAACTGTTGGTCGATCAAAACAAGACATTTAAAGACGTCACTTTGAACTATCTTTTCACATGACTGAATTATTAATCAAACAATATATCAAAAATATTTGTTAGTTGCAGCCTTACTATATGCAGCATAGCACAGGCTTTGTTTTTGCTTTGGGAGAGATTTGAACATAAAGCTGACTGTCTATGACGAATAAAATATTCCAATAACATATATTGGCATGCCAAACATTTACATTGTACTAGCTGATGCTCCAGCAATGTTGATCATTAATGTCAAGATGCTGTGTCCACTATCATGACTTTCTCCTCGTAGCTAAGTGCTGCGTCAGTTTGTTTGCTGTTGGCTTTCCTCTTACAGTAATCATATTTTATATATCGTATCTTTGTATAATTTTCTTCAGTCTAAGAAGAATTTAATAAATGTTCCACTATCCTTAAAGCAACATTGTGTAACATTGTTATTTTTTGCGATTTGGCGCTCCTACAGTTTCAGAGTGCAACTTTATAGCACTTATATACTGCTGTCATAAATATGGACAGCTGTACATGTGTATTTGTTATGATTACATTACTTATGATCAAAAACTAGCGAATCAACAACTTTGCTAACACAGCCAAACATAAAGCACTTGCAACAACACATCGTACCCGCTCGCCAAAGTTACATAGTGTGAGAACAGGTGTTCGCAGTGGGAATGACAGAGACACCATTCTCCCTATTACAAGTCAGTGTAGCATCACAGTTATTTTGAAGCTGTTATTTTAAGGTAAAATAGTTATGCAATGTTGCTTTAATGCATATTGTTCTCTTCCATTTCCCCAGTGAAGTAAATATGTCCCCAAACTTAAAGGTGGTCTGTGACATTTTCTTGTAAACAAACAAAAGTTATGTTCACTTTCAGTGTTTCTCACCATACATTTGCAAAGCAGATTGTTAGTTTCTTGGCGTCCACCTATAGATTAGTGGTATAGCATGCTGCACCAACAGCAGGATGTGGAATAAATGTTTCATGACATTTTTCCACTATAGTATTTAATGTTTACCTTATATTCTCACTGGAAATGAATCCTGGGAGAATTTTGTTGCTTATGTAACAGCCTGTTGGGAAAATTAGCGTACCCACTTTAGGCTATTTTGGGAATTATTTATGGTGTCTATCTTTTTTTAACTGCGGTTAGCCTAAAAAGACTTCCTTCAGAATATCACTATTCATGTGTAATTCAGTTTTTTTTTTTAAAGATCAGCTGCTAATGTTGAAATACTCAGGAAGGAAGGGTTACCCTCAACATTTATTCTGTCTACTCATGCATAACATACATGTATTTGTGTCTTTATGTGTGCATGATCTTGCAGCTCCAGGAAGAGGAGGAACCCTTCCTGCAGGGATCTCCCCTTGAGCAAAGTGATCATAACTCAGAGGAGTCCTGTGCTGCCTCGTGCGCCGCTGAGGGACCTTTTATTTTCCCCCACACCCGTTCACGGCCCCCACTGCTCCCCGCCATGCCCACATTGCCAGAGGAAGAGGAGGACTCCCCTGAGGAGCTGGACAGTTCTTCCAGCTCTCCCAGTACAGTGAGTATAATGTTTTGTAGCACATATTCTGTTTTTGGAAAAAGCATGTGAGGCCATAAAATCTGACACTGAATAATCCATTTGGCTCTGTTGTGGAAATTCTATCAGTGTTGCTACTGAAGAAAAGGTTTCTTCTTTGCCTTCAAAATGCTGCCGCCAGTTTTGCAGTAGAATCATTTAATCAGTCCTCTTCAACCACACATTTGTTTTGCTCCGGTTACAAATCCTCTTTGTGGTTATCAAGCTGAGGCTGTGCTGTGCTGAGAAGTCACAAATGATCACAGCTACTAATTCTAGATACCATATCAGCATTTGTTTTGACTTGGTATATATTTTACTTTTTTGGCTTTATATTCATATTTTTGTGTTAATCTAATGTTAAAATGTATCTGTAATTCCACTAATTCCTGGCTATTTTATGAGTCTTTAAAAGGCCACTTTGCCTGCCTTTTAAAGTAAATCATCCATGTTATAGCCATTGCTGTAGTCTTTAAAAAGATGTGTGTTTGGTGAATACTGTGTTTCTATAAAATATCAGCTTTAAGCCCTTTGAGGCCAATTGGTGATTTGTGGTTTTGGGCTATATAAATAAAAATAGACTTGACTTCAAGATTTAAAAAATAAAATGTAATTGTTTGATGATCGTGACATTTTTTGAGATCATCAGATTGGTTCTAATAGGATATTGGAACTTTGGCAAGTACTCCTGTCAAATTTAAAGGGTCATTTCACCCATGTTAAATTTAAATTATTTTTAAACTCTAAACTCTCTGCATGGCTAGATGCCAGTAGAAGTAAATGAAAATGAAATATTTTTCTCATTTGAGTTAACTGACCCAAGATTAGAGATATTTATTTTTCTGCAACAATATGAAGAATATCATCTTGAAGAGGTCAGATTCAGACCTTGATGCAGCAAACATCCTGCAGGCAGCAAAGTGTTAAACAGTCTGAGAACATCGTCTTCCGCTGCACTCGCTCATAAACACACAGGCTAGATAAGACATCTCTGCAGAATGTAATGAAGCTGTGTAATCCAATCTTCATATGCCAACACTATAAAAGAATCCACCTTTTCTACAGCACAGTCCTGGCCTTCCTGCAGATTTACCATCAGAAGAAATCCTTTTATTTGGATTCTAGTGCAAAGATAAGCTGAGAGGAGCTCTTAAGGAATTAGTGTTTGATCTCAGTCTATGTTTACTCACCTATACTGTACTTACCTTTTATGGTTAGACAAGGATTTGGGATTTTATGAAACAAGAATTGAACTAACTATTATTTAAGAAGATTTTCAAAGTTTTTCAAATGTTTGAAACTGTGGAGTTGTATAATGTGTCGTGTGGCTCTGGACAGACAGCAAGCATCATGGGAGGGGCAGGATCTAGCATTCTTTGGAGCTTGACCCACATAAGAGACTAAAAGTCAGAATGTCTCAGGCTCTGCTGCTTTGATTTTGACCATTCATTTTTAAAAGTCTAGTCTCTTGTGAGTCCCCCAACTTTATGGAAGTGCACTTATAATTATATAAATAGATTAATGACAAGGTTCACATTCATCATAATTTAGTGTTGAGTGTTGATCTGTTCTTGTTCATTTTCACTTGGGGATATTCTGACTGATCCTTAAAGTAGACATATCATGAAAAACTTTATTTTTTCAGTGCTTTGTGCACATACATTTGGGTATCTGGAGTGTATACCAACCCACAATCTGTGAAGACAACCCAGTCAGTTTTTTAAAGGATGCTTAGATCAGAAAACATGGGATTCAACAGTCAGATTTGTCTCCCCTTCCTATGTCACATGCAAGCTCCTAGTTTTAATACGTTTATTATGTATTAACATTGTGCTAATGCATATTCATAAACAAAGCAAAACATATGTATTACACCTATGCCAGTTTTGCTGTGCTTTGTTTTATCTTTGACATGTTTGTATGTGTTTTGGTGTTTTTTGCACAGTCTACACCAGGCGAAAGTGGAGCTGTCGTCATGACTGCCCCCACCATCGTCTTCCCACAGCAGGCTACTATTGTACAACAAGATGGACGTCCTCTGGAGCAAACCAGGTAACTGCCCACCATCTAAAACACTGAAATAGTTTTCTTTTTTTTGGGCTGTAAACAGGGACAACATGTCTGAATCATTACTGTTTCCTCTCTCTCAGGCCACACAGTCCCAGAGCTCGCCTGGCCAGAAACTCCTCTGGAGGACCCATCACCACAGTTGGTGGGTAAACCCTGTACACACACACACACACACACACACACACACTGCAGCTGTAATTGTCTAAAGATAACCACAGCACTGTGAGAGCTATTTTGATGTTATCATTCGCAACATTTACTTTAGTCCAGCGCCAAATTGAAGTTACAGATTGTTTTTAAGTGGACATTTGTACATTTGAAAGATTTGTCTTTCCAAGCATGAATAAAACCAAAATAATGCCCTGATGCTGTGAAGTTACCCAAGAAGCCTCACCACATTTCGACTAATATTGGTCATCGGTGTCCTGAGAGAGGAATCTGTCGGTGTGTCCTCCCACATGCCTGAGATGCTTGTGCAGCTTTGATTACTTTTGATGTTTAGCTTGTTGCCCTTTTCTGATGAGAGGAGGAGATAAAAACATCCCTGCCTTGGCCAAACATTTATCACCTGATTTATTGGCTCACATAAGATAAGATAAAATAAGATAATCCTTTATTAGTTCGACAACGGGGAAATTTGCAGTTTTACTGCAGCAAAGGGGATAAGTGCAAAAACAAGAGGCATCAGTAAAGAATGCAAGATATAATAATAAATATGTGAACGGTAAAAAAAAAAAAGCAGTAGAATAACAGAAAACTTTAAAAAAGCAAGTGACTGTACCAAAGCAGTAAAGGCAAAATATAATTAGTAAACAAACTGAAACTCATTTTTATTGCACAGATAAAATATTGATAATGATATTGCACAGATAAGTAAACCTTGATATTGCACGTGAGGGAGTAGTCAGTTTTGGTATGGACAGCCTACTTGGCGCAGTGTTGATTATAAAGTCTGACAGCAGCAGGAAGGAAGGACCTGAGGTATCTGTCCTTCACACAGCGCGGGTGTAGCGGCCTGTCGCTGAAGGAGCTGTTCTGTTCTCTTCTTCAAATACAAAAGAGCTCACAGACTTTGTTAACCTCTTGTGCCAAAACATTTCTTCTTCTACAAAAAGTATATTTTTAAATCCTCATTACCTGATGTTTGAACAGGCAAGATTGACATTACTGTTTGTCTATAACTGTTAACTGTTTGCTTTTAACTGGACATGTTGAAATGTAGAAAATAAATATGGGGGCGACCTTTAGCTCACCTAGTAGAGCGTGCGCCCCATGTAGGCTGAGTCCTTAGCAGCGGCCCGGGTTTGAATCTGACCCGTGGCCCTTTGCTATATGCCGTCCCCCTCTCTCTGCCCCCTTTCATCTTGTCCTGTCAATTAAAGGCCATAAAAGCCCCAAAACAATAATCTTAAAAAATAAAAAAAATATCAAAATCAAAACAATTGTGCATGTGTGTATGTCTATTGTCTTTCTCAGACAGCACGGGTAATGTGATCGACTTGGTAAAAGATCAGCTGCCGGAGCTGCAGCTCTCTGAGGAGGATCGACAGAAGAACCTGGAGTTGCTCCAACAGGCCAAGAAGGTCAGCGACCGTTTCCTGACACGCCGTGGCCGCCGCTCCCTCACTGACTCACCCACAGGTAGTGAATACACACACACACACACACACACACACACACACACACACACACACACACACACATACACACACACACACATACACACTGTACTGTACATAGCAGATTCTTTCTCAAGGTGAGTTGATTGTTGTCTTGGTGAGTTTAACTTAATTTAAAAAAATATATTTTAGGGTTTCTGAGCATTCTCTGGTAAACTCATTTGCCTATAATTGATTTAGTTTGTTACTTTAAAAAAGGTCACATTGAACTCAATCAGTCATGTGTTTAATTCACAAGTTGTTTTGTTTTTTCACAGGTCTGTCTCCAACTCCAACTCCATCGTCCTCACCGTGTTCATCTAGAAGCAGCTCACTGACTCTGGCTCCTCAAACTGGTAAAGTACTATTGGAATATTTACTATTTATTTATAACTTTTCTACCCCATTTTCCTATTACTTTTTGTGAGAATCATTTTGTTGGTTGTTTTCTGTTCTTTCAGCTGTAGAGGCAACCCATGTCAGCTCACAGTCGGTTGGGCAGGTAAAGAAATAATTGTCATTTTTATTTCTAAAACACAACATTCACTTACGATGGCATGAGTTGTACTGCAGATATGTTTGATGCATGCTCACTTCCCCAAATTAAAACTGGCAGTGCTCATTTTATTTCCCTTATTTGTGTTTTTAAATGGTCCAAGTAATATTTATTAACACAAGATGGTTTGCTATGTTGTTCTCTCTTGTAGCATCGGGAGGTTCCTTCTTTGCGAGATCAGCCTGACGTAACAACCCAGGATCAGGAGGTCAGATGAACAGATTCACTTACTGTGTTTCTTTTTATTAGCGAGTGAACTTCCGCACACTGTCAACATGAAAAAAATGTTTTAATACCAAATTTGAACTGACTTCTATTTCAAACTTTTTGAAAAATTGCTTCAGCCTCTTAAGTTTAAAGATGTTTTTAATCTTTGGTCCAGACTGAAAAAGTCTCAACAACCGTTGGATTCTGTACAGACATTCATGCTCCCAATCCCAATGACTTTGAACTCCTCAAACGTTTCACTTATCTCAAGAAATATCTCAACATCTACAAATACAAGATGGAGTTGCACAAACTTTTGTACAGACATTTATTGTTGCCTGATGAAGATGCTGATAGTGTGCAGGAGTTTACTACATTCTTCATCAATACATGGAATTGTAATTCAAATACTACAGGTTTATTAACACAACAGAAATGCTTAATTTATGAATACAAGTTATTGTCTTGCTAACCTCAGGGCAACAGACTGTTGGTGGACTGGAAGCCCTCTGAGAAGAGGAAAGTGTCCTCTGGGACTCTAACACCCCGTTTTGCTGTTCAGAAGGAGAACTGTGATCCTGCTGTACCTAAGAGTCCTCCAGCAGTCGGTAAAGCAGATGAGGGACCTGGTCCAGGCCGAAACGCCAACCAGGCCCCGGCCACAGGGGTGGCCAAGCCCGTCCCCCAACCCCCTACTCAACAGGCTCCCTGTACAGCAGAGATCAAGACGATTGGGGCCTTCCCTCCGCTGATGAGGGCTGTTTCCTGGGATGCTGTAGGCAGCCTTAATTCTAGAAATGGAGCCCCGAGTTTCCCTCCTACAGCGGAGGACACCTTCTCAGACAAGCCCAGGGATGCTGTCTTCAAGTCCTCAGGGTACAAGGACCTCCCCACCCAGCAGGGGAGTGTACCAAAACTGTCTAAATTCAGAGAGGTAAAGCATTGGTTCAGCAGATTACATGTTACTGTCACTGTAAAATGTTGTGTAAATGCTTCATTCTTTCTTCTGTCGTTCTGTGTGTGTGTGTGTGTGTGTGTGTGTGTGTGTGTGTGTGTGTGTGTGTGCGTGTGTGCGTGTGTGCGTGTGTGCGTGTGTGTGCGTGTGTGTGTGTGTGTGTGTGTGTGTGCGTGCGTGCATGTATAAAGGAGCACAAGCTGATGCGTAACCAAAGCATAGTGGGATCCAAGTTACCAGACCTGAGTGAAGTTGCTGAACAGGAAAAAGGTAACAGTCCTTGTTTTCCCCTGACGTCCCTATAAGAGAGAGTACTTTCAGCAGTACATTCAGCAATGTCGCCAAGGGTGTGCACTTCCTGAATCTCAGGGAAAATCTGTTCCAGTCAGAAAATGATGATGATCTGTTCTTGTTTTTTCCCTCTGTGCCACCCATTTACTGGCAACCTCATAACTGTGTGTATGCTGTTTTCATTTTCCATCAGCAGATGGCATGATTGTTAAAGCATGTGAGCCAAAGATGAAATGATGGTTTTAGATGATTTTATGTATTGTGTGTGTGCTGGGAGACTTGACTAGACATTTGAGAAAGCCAGAGTGAGACTATTTTACTTTTGAAGGAACAAATAACGCCTTCTTTTTCTTACAAATGAAAAGTTGATTTTATAAGAAATAAAACGCAGCCTTCTTCAATCAGTTAGGATGGCTAATGTTAGCAAACTAGATACATTTTGCTGTCTACCGTATCTGACATTACTGAATCAGTTTACTGACTTTACGACTCTTCTTCACTTATATTATTGTCCTGTAGTTGCCACTTGTGGGCAAAGTGGCTGCTGTTAAGGGACAGTTACATAGTCTCACTTTAAAGACATGTGGTTTTATGCAGACTCGCACATAAACACTTGAGTCTTGACTTTAAAACCGGTCTCGAATGACTTGAGACTTGAATCAAAACTTCTCTGGAAAAAAAGACCAGTGAATTCTCTTTGGGACTGATTTATACAATAATGTGTCTGCAGGTCCTCTAGCTTCTCCAAACTCAGTCAGTAGTAAGGAGGCAAAGGAGAAGTCCGAGGCCATGCCAAACATTTCAGATGTGATGCTGAGAAAACTCAAACTCCACCGAGGTCTACCAGGCTGGTGTGTGACAAACCAACTGCTGCTTAAGTTTACGTTGATCTTTTGCCTCATCATTCCTGTCTAATCGCCTAAAAATAACCCTCCTTACATCTTAATTTTACTGTGTACAAAATTCTGTATGTACATTACTTACATACTAACATTTTCTCTTGATTTCATTCCAGTGCACCCCCTCTCACTGAAAAAGAAGTTGAGGTTTGTATCTGACCTGTACAGGTTTTTGGGGGATTTCCACAGATTATTTCTGCTAAAAATAAAGATACAAAGTCACAAAAACATCAAATTATTCCCTTTCATTACGAAGCATTGAAAGTTCACTACTTTGTCCAGCATGCTACCGTTGATTTTGTTTTCCTGACTGTGGTGCTGTGTTTGTGCTTGTCTCCAATTTAAAAGAATAATTTGTCAATTTGGGAAATACACTTATCATCTTAGCATAAAAACTGAAAACAGAGAGAAACTGTTAGCCTGGTTCTGTCCAAGAATAACAAAAATCTGCCTACCAGCACCTTTAAAGATTACTAATTAACATGTTATATCTTGTTTGTTTAATCCATACAAAATCTGTGTTGTTTAAAACCGACAATTTTCCATTTTAAAGCAGCTTATGTGCCGGACTATTTCTTAAACTAGTAACTTCCTGGAGTTTTTGCTTTTTGCAAATACCTTTAGATTTTGATACCTTTCCTAGAGCCAGGCTAGCTTTTTCCCCATTTCCAGTCTTTATGCTAAGCTAAACTAACCATCTCCTGGCTATAATTCAATTCAATTTCATTTATAGTGTCAAATCATAACAGAAAGTTATCTCAGGACACTTTACAGATACAGTAGGTCTAGACCACACTCTATAATTTACAGAGACCCAACAATTCCCCCAAGAGCATGCATTCGGATCGACTTTTGGTGGGTGGCCATCTGACGCGACCGGGTGGGAGAAAGAGCTAGAGAGATACACAGAAATATGACTCATAGTAATTATAGAAGTGGGTATAATGGAATGACATGATGAACAATGGCAATTATAGTAAAGATAAAGATAATAGAACTATAACTAATAATAAAGTAGCAGGAGTGCAGGGTGTAGCAGGGTGGTGAGCAGGACCACGGCAACTGTTGCAACCACGATCCAGGAGCCACCCCAATCCAAGGAAATCTGTGAGGCAAGAATGCATAAGGACTCCTAGGAAGAAGCTAAGTTAGTAACATGCATTAATGGGACATGAACGCACACAGATGGAGAGAGAGAGAGGAGAGAGGAGCTCAGTGTGTCACAGGAAGTCCCCCGGCAGTCTAACTCTATAGCAGCATAGCTAAGGGCTGGTCCAAGGCAAACCTGTGCCAGCCTATAAAGGGTTGGTAAATGAATCCGACATCCATTAAGAGAAGCAGAGCTGAGGAGGGGTACTGTGTCTGTAAATATATACCCTCCCCACCGGTCTAGGCTTTCTTCGCCATTCCTCACTCCCTAATTATAAGCTTTATCATAGAGGAGAGTTTTAAGCTTACTCTTAAATGTGGAGACGGTGTCTGACTCCACAACCGAAACTGTGAGCTATAGCTTCAAATTTACTGTATGTACCATAAGACATGAGAGTGCTCATCAATCTTCTCATCTATCTCTGCAAGAAAGCAAAAAAGTGTATTTCCCAAAATGTTGAACTATTCCTTTCATAATTTAACATTTTAAAAGAGACTCAACTTATTTACAAATACATTATTTACTACTTAAACACAACATAAATAATTAAATAGCAAAAGAAAAAATGATTATAAAACTAGAATTTGCCTCTTGCCATGTTAATAATGGCAAGAGTATAATAATAACATTACCAAAGCAGTTGATTACACCTTCGTAGAAAATGGGATGCCTGAGTTTGGCTGTGTTCTGTCAACAGGAAAGTGTTTTTCTATTCCTCATTAGACCGAAGAGACTCAGAGTGATTTCCTGTGGTGAAAAATGCAAACATTAGTGACACTGTCAGGCTTGGGCTGCAGCCCTTCTCGCTGCTCCCTCCGGGATGCGTCTGGATCAGGACAGTCAGAGGTTATATATTTCCTCTCAGCCGTGGCCCATGTATGTTGGAAAACTGTGCAAACTGGCTTTGATCAACACAGAAAAACACCATGAGGTCATACGTCAGAATGTCAGCTAGTTCCTCATGCTCGTCTCAGGGCTGATTGATTCTCCCTCACACATTAACCAATAAGAATGCATATTAGTATTACGCAAACAACCGCACTGACTCTCATTCAGCCTGTTTGTGTGTGTGTGTGTGTGTGTGTGTGTGTGTGTGTGTGTGTGTGTGTGTGTGTGTGTGCGTGGGAAAGTTTTCTATGGATTCCTCTGATTATTTCTCTGAGTTGGTGCGTTGCCATCACCAGCAGCTCATCTGTATTTAATGTGCTGCCATTCTGAGTGTTATATTGCAGTAACCTCCTCCCCACAGAATGCTTTTATCCAGCTGTCACTGGCATTTCGTAATGACAACTACACTCTGGAGATGCGGCTCAAACAGGCAGAGAGGGAGAGGAACCTGACAGAGGAAGACACAGAGAAAGAACTAGAAGAGTTCAAAGGTGCACTGAAGGTCAGCCCTCGAAAAAAAAGCAGCTGACATTAGGTTATCTAGAATTCCCTCTGGCTTCTTAATGCTAGTTCATTTGTTTAGTGTCCCACAGTAAATACTTATCTTGTCCAATCCCAGGTACAAAGGGGACATTGATGTACACTTTGTTTTCCTAAGAGAGTTGTAACAAGATGTTGTTGTTTTTCTTTTAGATTACTTCGCCACAGTGGCAAAACCTGGAGCAGCGTGAGGCCTACCAGCGCTTCATTGAGACAATAGCGGTGCTGCACCGACTGGCCACACGGCTCTCCAGCAGATCAGAGATCGTCGGAGCAGTTCGACAGGTGCAGCTATACACATGCAGATGACAAAGCAAACTGAGGAAATGCAGGACAGTTAATGACAGAGAAAGAGACTGCTGCATTGTTTAAATATACAGTACATCTTATTGTTTAAAAGATACTGTCTTCTTCAGGATGTCTCGGGGCTAATGGGATACCTGTTTAGCAGCATTTAAAAAAATGATGGGGAAGAGTTTTATCTGATGTCATGGCTGACCTCGTGCCAGCTAAAACAAACATCATTTAAAGAGCAAATTTACTGTTTTTGCAGTAGAAAGGTCTTCAGCTATTTATAATCCCAAAACCACTCAGATGAATTACTGCCTTTTTCAGTCTTTTCCTTGTACTGTTGCCCATCTATTAATAACAATATAACTATAGGGCTCTATCAATTGCACAGAAAGGAAGGCTCATATAACATTTTCGATCCAGTTCAAATGACTGGAAGTCTCTTGAGTGACCTTCAGTTTGTTTTTTTGACAGCCACATTTATACATTCTTTTTTTTTAAGAGAATTTTTTTTGGCATTTTTAGGCCTTTATTACAGATACAGTAGACAGGCAGCAAAAGGCTGCGTCAAGGACTAAGCCTCTGTATATGGGCGGACCCTCTACCAGGTGACCAACCCAGGTGCCCCACATTTATACGTTCTTGAAAAAACTGCTTCATACACAAACTGCAAATAATAACTTGGATGTGTGCTAATCACATACGGTATAAAGGAAAAGTAAAATATGTGAAGCTGGATTTATTGTTACTATACAAGGCTTTTTCCACAAGATATTTCTCTCCATGAGCTCTCTGCATGTTTCTTACCTTTTTAACATCTGTTTTGGTTTTACGGTAGATTTTACTGTATGGTCCAGTCACTGCTCTCTTCAACCCAGTTTCCAGTAGCCGTCAGCGGCTTTCAGCAAATAACACTGATAGCATACACTGTATGCTACCTGCCCAGCACCAAATAGCTGACAGGCAAACTTAGCAACTCACTGGTAAAGAAAATTGAGCATAAAAAGACAGATATTTGGGGAGACCAAACCATGAAACCATGAAATAAGAACACAGCAGTTAATATTGGACTTCTATCCATCAGGTGGCCAAAAACATGATGCTAATGGGAAGATAAATTATGCTGTATCTGCTGGATGTGTTAGTAGGCAGTTACTTAGTTAAATAGGTCAGGACTGTGTGTCTGTCAACTTATTTTGTAGCTTGTCTGTCTCTTAGTGGCCTAATAAACAATTCATTCAGCTTTAAAAACACATATTTACACTCAAAAATCTGATGGAATAAGTCAAATGGATGTTGGACAGTCAAATGTTTATTGGAATCCTGAGTAGAAATATACGTTTGGTTGTGTAATTTTATTTTCACAATTGCTTCACAGCTCTTATCGCAAAGAGTAATTTGTTCAAAGTCTCTCTGCTTTAAGGTTAGTTAGGTCACTTTCCTGTGCTAATATATGCAGTAGTGCAGTCTTGTATTGACCTGACTTTTCATTGTGCAACAGGAGAAACGTATGAACAAGGCCACCGAGGTCATGATGCAATATGTGGAAAATCTGAAGAGGACGTATGAGAAGGACCACGCAGAGCTGATGGAGTTTAAGAAGCTGGCCAACCAGAACTCAAATCGCTGTTACGGAGGGTCCATAGACACTGGAGGTAAGACTGTGCTGGTGACCACATTCAGATCGAGCAGAGGAAAACACATTTTTTTGTTTCATGCTTATAAACTTTATTTATCAAGGGTTTGATAAAGCATGCACCTTTTTCAGCATCACTGCTACTTTGCTCTGCAAGAATATTTTCACAGGGAGCGTTCCACTGTAACTGTAACTGTAACTGGTGTTTCTTTGTACGTCTCTATAAAGATGATGGAGTTCCGCGGCCGTCAAGATCGATGTCCCTCACCCTGGGAAAGGTGAGCACTGCAGTTTCCCCAAATGATGTTTTTTAGTGCTGAAATAATTAGTCCATTAATCAACAGAAAATTACAACTTTTTTCATAATTGTTCAATCGTAATCTAAAAGACATCTACTAAGCACGTTCTCTGGTTCCAACTTCACAAATGTGAGGAATTGCTGCTTTTCTCTGTTTCATATGGTTGTATATTGAATGTTTGTACTGTTAGTCAGTCAAAACAAAGCAAGTTGAAGAGTTTTTTTTGTTTGTGTTGATCTTTTAATAAAACTAAAAATCTACAGCCATGCTAGCAGCTCTGTGAGGCTGTGCTTAGGGATAAACGTTGATGTCAGCATGCTAATAGGCTTAAATGACAATTACCATCTTGGTTTAGCATGTTATTATGCTAACATTTGCTAATTAGCACAAAACACTAAAAACGTCCTATTTTTGAAGTTCTTTTGTGTTTCTTGTTTAATGTATGAACTTGTCTCTTCTTTCAGTGACATCATCATGCCTCTGTAATTGTAAATGTCCAAAACATTTACATCCCTAATATTCTTATTTTCCATTCTTACCACTGGCACATGTTCTGTCTCCTTTTCACCCGGCCCTGACTAGGCTCTGCCCAGACGTAGGGTAAGCGTAGCGGTGGTGCCTAAGTTTAACCTCCTGAATATCCCAGGTCAGACCCCAGCCACAACCGGCGCGGGACCCACTGTGAGCCTCAACGTGGGACCCACCGCAGGTGCTGCTCTTCCTGTCCTGGTAGGTCTTCCTGTCCTGTCGGGAAATTATGGGAAATGACATATAAAGCATTTAATGCAGTAACACCCACTCTCTCAGATTGACTGCTGACAGAAAGTTATGAACAATGGATTAGTATTCATCTTGCTTAACTTACTCATGAAATAGTTTATACATCAATTATTGTTTTATTTTTTATTTCAAAATGAATTAATAGTGTTTTGGAAAGTAAACCTTTTGTCTCATATTGCTGTAATCTACTGGTTATTAGTAATAGTTTCTGGTCCTAGTCATAGGCCAATCCAAGGGCGATTCTAGGATCAGACCTTTAGGGGGGCTCAGCCCCTAATGAGAATGTGACACGGCTACAGTGCCTTGCAAGTGTTAACCCCCCTGCTAAATCAGTAATTTCATTAGCCGATAATCTCTCTTATAGCCGAGCTAGCTACTGAACAACAACGTTTATGACATTATTAACACTATGATGGAACTAAACCTGACATTTTATAAGTCACAATAATAACGACCAATTTGACACGATGTTCTAACATTCAGCAATTTTAGTTGCTTATGTTTCAATTTGGGTTCTAATCTGCGCCATGAAATGACCAACTTCTTCTCTGTGGACTACCAACGATAAACTTCACAACGGCACTCCTGCCATCCCTCTGACAGATTAGATAGAGACTCAGCCAAAGACAGGAGTCTGGCACAACCACCTCCGATTGTCCAACACTACGTTTCTGTTAACCCTTTCCTTGACTGGGTTAGAGGTAGCATTGGCAACAGCGACACAGGATATTAAACCTGTTTCAAGCCCTTTGAACCTGTCACTAACAGACACGTTCGCAAACTCTAACTTGAATTGCTTAGGCTTGAGCCCCCCTAAAAAGGGTCTAAAATCACCAATGGGCCAATCTATATTAATTTAATATAATTATAGAAGTTAGTATTTACTTTACAGTTTAAGACTTTACAAAATACAATACATAAAAAGCAGTGTTGTTGCAGTTTCTTGTCATGTTTAAGATGTCTTTGAGTTGTTAGCAGTTCCACTTAAGAGACTAACTCCTCACATGGTTTCCTTAAAATTATTATTGTAGAAGGCAATAATATTCTTCCACAATATTTAACACTCCTCTTTAGTGTGAAGCAAATGATGTGAAACCCAACACTCCCACAGAGGCGACAGAACCAGCAGCAGCAGAATGGTAAGTACTTTATGTACTGGTGGTGTTTTGCTTACACACACACACACACACACACACACACACACACACACACAAACACACACACACACACACACACGTACACACACACACACACACACATACACACACACGTACACACATACACAGCAGACTGCATGTACAGTATGTACACATACCATTGCTTGATCCCCAAGGTCACCACACAGTCCTTTAAACAATGTAAAGCATTTTGTGCTGCAGTGGGACCTTTGTCTTGTTTGTGTGACTGTCAGGATGTGTTTTACAGTGCAGAGAAAGACCCAGTGGGGTGAAAATAACCCTGACAGCATAAAAAATAATCAAACTCTGCTGCAGTTGATGGATATGCTAACCTGGGTCGTAATCTAAACATTTGTGCAAAGAGTGACAAAGTCCAGGCACTAGGCTCCAATCATATCCTGGTTATAAAGAGAGCCTGAGTGGAGCCCTAAAGTGTGTAGATGTTCTGCGAGGAGACGAGAATAGCAATAACAAATGTGCAAAGTGCCAGCTCCATTTCTTCTCTTTGTACTTGCTTTGCCTGTGATGGTGTCTGTAATGCACACTCCTACTCAGCCAGTACTGCAGTTTGTCCATTATTAAACAAGGACACGGTGTTGTGATGGAACCTAAATGTACACTCTTCTGAGTTTTATAATGCCTGCTGTGTTCTTTCCCATCTGAAACAATGCAGTGGAAAGAGGGAGTCAGGGCAGGAAAGTGAGCCAGCCAAGCCTCCAGTCAACTTAGAGGAGATCAAAGCCGAGATCAGAGCCGAGCTCAAGGCAAAGCTCGAGGAGGAGGCGTATAATAAAGGGTGAGGCCTTCTCTCCTCATCCTTAACTACACACAAACAATCTGTGTGATGACATTGGTGCTCATCATAAATCACCACATTCATGGGACTCATCAGTTATGTTTTTGTTATGCAGATGTATATAAGATGTATATAATGTTAAGCATAGAGAGAATTTAAATACTAAATTCTACATATGTTACTGCCTGATGATAGGACATCAATGAGATAGTAGAACATCAATATTATTACTGTATATTGTTAGATATTGCTGGTAAATGTGAACATTTCAAATGCAGCTACCAAGAGGGACTGAGGCAAAGCAAAGTGCTCCAGGAGGAGAAGCAGGAAGAGGAAAATGCTGCAGAGAAATTGCTGGAATCAAAAAATAAGGATGAAGAGAGCGGAAAGAAAATACGAACGAGCAGTTTAAGGACGAGCAGGTAAACCGAATCTGCTGCTTTAAAAAAAACAGAGATATCCAGAATGTTGTTCTTTGACAGTATTGACATAAGCAGACCAAATGACAAGTCTTCAAGTTACCTGAATCTCATCTACACCATGAGAGTGTCTAAAACTTTCAGTAGTTTAAATATATCAAAAGCTTCTTCTAACAAAACAAATGTGTAGTGCAAATGTAAAGAGGTAATAATCCACATTTTGCACACCTATTAGCCACTTGCAGAAAGATGGATGTTCATGATCACACATTTGTCAGGATAAAGACATCCTCAGATAATTTGTGTCCTGTTGGTAAATAATGGTCAATAATGTTGATGATCAATCAAAGATTTTTTTTTCATACTGGATACAGCACTATTGCCAGGCACTGACATCTATATCACAAAAGTTATAAATTGTAGCTTTATGTAGCTCTGCAGAGTTTGCATAGTATTATACATGAATGGTAAACCATGCAACAAAAAGAAAAAGGTGAAATCAAATTTAAGGAAGTAAACTGCCATGTTCATTATTCCAACAAATATATTATCTATTTTACCCATCTTGGAATGTATAAATCATTTCTCAGTTTAAGTAGAAAAATCTTTCCAGTACATGTATCTCTTGATGATTTCAAGCCAGATTGTTGTTTTTTTTTTTGCTGCAGTAAATATTTAGATATGTATCTGTCATTTAAAGAATACACATATAAAACTGTTGACAGCAATGGAAATAGTAGATGTACGTTTGTATACTGTATACTGTATGAGGTCATTATCTTCACAGGAGGATGGAGGAGGTCCTGGTTCTTCTTGGTCGCTTTTGTCCCAAGATTCCCTTGAATCGGCGACTTCTCTGGATCGCCCTGACACTGTTTGTGGTGATGTGTCTCGTTATCAGTATTTTTACATTCTTCAGTGACTACTATAACAGACGTGAGGACACGTAAGCAGGGACGGACTTTGTGCGAGGCGATGAAGATCTTTGGACTGAGTGTAGCAGAATAACCAAAGAACCCCAGTACAGAATAACAGAGTCGTCCGCCGTCTCTGTCAGTTTACCATATCACCACACTCACTTGAATCCATGACCCTGATTCTCGAGGGCCAAAGACGTTTTGGGAGGCTTTATGGGTTTGCCTTTGTCAAAGTTAACAGAAAGCTATACTATTGTTTGGATTGAAAAATTTAGAGATTGTTTGCTGCAGCGAGAAAAAAAGATAATTTCTGTTAAGGGACCAATTATATAGTGTGATGATTTATATATTTAAATTAGATGTAATGATATGTTCTGGTTTGGGTACATTTTGATGATGAATATGGCACTTTCCATTAAATGCCGCAGTAGAAACAGTGTATATTTATCTACACTCTAATGTTAAAGTATGATCTCTTAGGTCCAATAGATAATAAACCCCCCGAGAGATTTTGAACTAATATTTAATGTTTATGTTATGTTTTGTTTAATTTCTATAATGTGTATTTAAATACTTTAAAATATAAGCACATTCCAAAGTTCCTTAAGTGCAATATTTTGCAGTTGATGGTTCTCGTTTGTGCCATTTTAGATTGTGTCATCAGAGCACTGAGAGATTTTCTTCTTGTATGAGAGCACTGACTAAATGGCATGAGGCTTATTTGTATCTTTTTTGCACATGTGTGCCTACCTGTGTTGTTTGTTCTTTGTGTATTTTAGGCTCTGCCACTTCACCTTTAAATAAAGGTGCCTGAGAGATTTTGTATCAATTTCTTTTGAGTAATATAAGGTGCTACCAAAGCAAATGTGGTGCTATAATCCCTCTTCTAGCATGCTAACATCTAAGTTTGTTTTACCATCTGAAGCAGTGAACACAACATATACATATTATTACCTTTTAAGTTGATATGGCGAACATGTTAGCAAACAGTTGCTTAAATACACATCCAGCAGTTACGGAACAACAATATCTTTCATCTGGAGTCGCGTTTCTGGCCACCTGGTGAATGTAAGACCAATATTCATTATCTTTTAGCTCTGTTATTGGTCTACCAACACAGGGAAATATTGCGCTTTAGCTGCTAAATGCTCCTCTATGTTCAGCTAGTTGCTAACTGTGTCTGTGTTCATTTTGCAAAGTACATTAATTTGCATCCTTTCCTAGAGTTTGATGAGAAGTTTAATAACACTCATGTCTGTATGTATGCTAAATATATCGCTACAGCCCACATCTTAGTTTAGCTTAGCACAACGACTAAAAACATGGGCCAACAGCTAGCCTGGCTCTGTCCAAAGGTTACTAAATCCACCTACCAGCACATCTAAAGCTCACTAATTAACATTTTATGAATTGTTTGTTAATCTGTCTTGTTGTCAATGTTAGGTTGCAGAAACTATAAAAAAAGTCACTGCATCAAGACTAGAAATAGCCCCTCCCCCTGGTAATTAGTTAAGTTTGGATGGCTTACCCAAACAAGACATAACATTGTAAGTTTGTGAGTTTAGAGGTGCTGGTAGGTGGATTTTGCTACCTTTGGACAGAGCCAGGATAGCTGTTTTCCCCTGTTTCCAGTGGTATGCTAAAATAAGCTAAGCTAATCGACTGCTGGCTGCAGCTTATTTATCCGACATCATAGTGGTATTGATTTTCTCATCCAAATCTTGGCAAGAAAGCAACATTTATCTAAATTATGTAATCAATAGGCATATTTTGACATGTCACAGTAGAAAAAGCACAGGTGTAAATAAATTGATGATTGCTGAATTTCATTTAGCTGGTTCAGTTTCAGGGTCCTGGTATTGTTTTTCATGATGTCAAAATGACAAAAGTCAAAATGCTGTGAAAAAGGTCAATCCCAATCATATTTTCTTCTCTGTTCTCACTTACCGACACATCTAAATTCCATTATAATCTCATTGGAGTATCTTAATTAACTCAGGAAACCATTTAATGTAATGTAATTTAACTCTTGAAGGTCTTAATGTGACCCCATAGACACACAAACACCTTAAGATAAGTTTAATATCAGTCCTTTTCCGTAGCTCCCAATGTGTGTCATTTATAATGCCCCCATTGACACCTCACATCTGACAAAAACACTGCTGCATGTTCGTCAGCTCTGCGTCATTTCCTGCCGTCAGGGCTTGTGTGGAGATGTTTTTGTGGAAGTGGGATGTTGCCGTGTGCCAAAGGCTCATCAGAGGATACAAGACATCATAAGCATGTTCATGACTGAGTAATTCCCCATGGGAGGAAATCATTAGGACAGGCTAACCCTAACCCCAAGAGGACAGGCTTAAACTACACATATTATAAGCTGTATTTTCACTTAAATCCAACAAATTTGCGTATGTTCTTAACTTAACACTTGTTTAAGTCAAAGAACAATCCAGTTTAAATCATCATTTAATTATTCCTGGACATGAATTTACTGCATTTGGCTTCACATAACCTTTGTTGCTTTATCTCCTGTTGACAAATGAGTTTTATATCTTTTTTCTCCTGGGCCCTGCTCCTAGAACATATAATGGCTCTTGATCTGACCCGTGGGCAGTACTTCCCTCTTCCTTTTCCTTTTCTTTCTGGCAATGACAGAGTCCACACACACCCCAGTGAATAGAATCAACTCTATTTAACCCTGTCATTTGGCTCACAAGCGCATAAACCGGGCATCACTTGCCGTCCATCTGCATTCATCCGACTCTTTTCTGACCTCTTTTCTCATAAATATGATCTGGCTTTGCATCTCATCGGTTTTGTCAATTACTCCAGTCATCTCTGATCAATATATTGAAACAAGCCACATCAGAGGTAAGTAATTCTAGCAGGTTTGATATTTATTCATTTGTAAAATTCTATCTTGTTTTGTTTTTTTGAATAAAAATGTCTGTAGATAAAATGTAGGCAACTCCTTTTCCTCAAAGTATCTAAATCTAATAAATGGTTTCCAGTTTTCCCAGCAGCGAACCAAAGTATTGCTGGAGTATTCCAGGTTAGTGACTTAAATGACCTCAACCAGCCTCAGTATGGCTTCAATGCCTCTGAAGCTCGGAGGCTCTGCTCGGCCCTCGGAGTGAACATTGCCTCAAAAGCACAAGTACAGGATGCTCTCACTAGAGGCTTAGAAACATGCAGGTGAGACCAGAGAAGAAATGATCAACTCACTCATCTCAGTGGAGTTTGATGAAAAGCGCCTGATGTTCTGTCATGTTTTGTTTTTATTCAGGTTTGGATGGATTGATGAACATTTTGCTGTCATTCCTCGCATCAAGGCCCTTTCTAATTGTGGCAAAAGTCAGACGGGCTTGGTGACGTGGCGAACCTCTGTTACACAAAAGTTTGATGTGTTCTGCTTCAATGAATCAGGTATGACCTTTTTATTTTTTACACTACACATTAAGAGGCAACAGTAATTTGTAGATATCATGCATGCTATTCTCAACACAGCCCTAGCTTTTTGTTCTTTAAATAAAACATGTTGGTATTAAAATAGAAGGTATTAACTCAGATTAGTGTGAATGAATAGTCCTGCCATAGGCTGTGCTATCACATTTACATTTGGACTGAATAGCTGCATTTTTTCTATATTCTACATAACTTGTTTTGTTTTTTTATGGAAAACTACTTTCTACTACTACAAAATTCCTTAGAAATTAATGATGGATTAATGATTGAATTGTTTGATTGAATGTTGACTGAAATTGTGGAGATCATAAAAGCGTTGTATAAACCTCCACAACTGTGTTATGTTTATTTTACAGGATTTTTAAATAATACATAAACTAAATATGTACCATTACCGGAAACTCATTCAGAAATGTTATTTTTAATAATTTCCTGCACTATATTTAAAGGCAGCTGTACAAGGACATGACTGTCAGCACAGAGTTGCAAATGGGAGGCAGAAACTATTTTTGAAAAACATACATTTATCAAATGGCATGCACTTTTTATAACACTTATCTAATCTCTCATGGCCTTTATGTACATGCACAGATGCGGCAACACAATTAAGGGATGCAACGACTAATAGCCCTTTGAACAGCAGGGATTACTCGCAGCAAACTCAGTCTCCTTCTAAGGCAGCAACCTCCACCCGGACCACGCAGTCTACGACTTCTTCCTCAACTCCTAAAACCATAGACAATGAGGCAGCACCAGCCCGGTTTGTTAGCAGTGTACAAAGTTTTGCTGGAGGTATGAGGATTTTGTTCACAAGAAAATTAATGTTGTGGAGGATTTTTTTGTCATATTCAATACATACTACATATGAGTAACAACTACAAAAACGTTCTATCATAAGTGTGTGGATGTGATTTTTGTTTTATATGACTAATGTATTTTCCGTTTCATGTTTTATTGTTCCAGCAAAGGCTATACTCATCACGTCAACTTGTGCCCTTCTCCTTACTGCAGTAATTATCCTTGCATACATCAAATTGTGAGTGGTTTTCCATATGAACATACTTTATAATACTGAGGTCCAAAGACTTGTGTTGTGGTTAAATGATGCTATCTGAAAAAAGCACATACATGAATCAGTGATAGTGAATTGGTTGTTAGTGGGCTCTACATACAATAGCACTACTCTACTACTCTAGAAGCTATACTGTACATCAGCACAGAAGAGCTGTGGATAAACTGATAAGGCAAAGCAGCTTTCTTTGTACTGAATATTACATTTATTTGTCCTTTTGTTATTATTACATAGGCTACGTATATTAGTGCATCATTTGTTTTTTTTTCTCTCTGTGAAAAGGAGGAGTCGCGCTCCGAGCTCTGACATAAAGCAGCAGCAAGAGTACATCCAGACAGAAGAATGGACGTGTGAGAAGAACATAAAGGAAACCAATCGGGCTGCACAGGAAGATGAGACGATAGAAGTGGTTGACAATGCAAGTTAAACATTTTTCTGATATTTTTAAGAGGCACTCCATGGACAACTACTGAGGTTTTTTTTAGGACAAAGATGTGTCCCTTGTTTTGTGTGAAAGTAATGTAACAGAATGGCCATAAAGGGCATTTATTTTTGTACTGTATATGTTATACAGTATGTGCTTGTTAGTATTTTCAGTCATCTGATGTTAATAAATGGTGCAGTCTGGCCACTAGATGGCAATGTTGGCTATACAATCATTGTGAAGACTGAAGACATTTTATTCTTTTAACATACTGTCTGTTGCTTCAAATAATGAACATACATGTAAATGCAACATTTCTACAACAATTTCAAGCATTGTGCCATTATGAACTGATGTATCTCCCAAAATTTAAATATATTGATATCTTCCAAATCTCTTTAAAACAAGCTAATTAAGGGAGAGACAGAGGAAATGTACCAGACATCATCTGTTATCGGTCATCTAGGCTAACATTGTGTAACACTCTCAACCACAAGTGTTCTTGTGTCTGATGTACAGTGTATACAGTAACTGAAAAACGTCAAGTTTCAAACTATTTCTATGGCATACCCCCATCACAAAATGGAGTGTAAGGTACAATTGTTTATACATTCTGGGTTTGTGTAATGACAAGTGTGTGAATGTATTTCACACAAGCCTGGACCCCCACAGCTTTTGTCTAAACCTTTGAGAAGCAAAGTGTCATCAGTCATCCAAAGCATGCGTCTTCACTTTACCAAACTCCTTATGAACTTGTGACCACTTAAGCATTGCTTTTTGATTGGCAGGATATTGTATTTTTCATGTAATCATCACAGTCACTCACTGGCACTTTTCAAAATAAAGGTAAATGGTGATTACTGAGAGCTCAGCATGCTTGGATTCTGTCTAATGCGAGGTCCATTTTATTCATACTGGGAATTCATAGCTTCAGACTTCACTGCATCGACTATGAAGCTGAGTTCATTGCACAGTGTCTCGTGTCTGTAGGCCATGCGGATCTGGGCGACGTTGGTCCGACGGATATCGTTCCCTTCAGGTCCATCTTTCAGGTAGTTCTCTCCTAAGAAGTGCCTCTTTTCCTGTAAATGAACAACAACAAATTATTGGGAGAAAGATGAGATCAATGTTGATTAAATGTCATGGAGATTGGGCAGAGAAAATGGAAAAGTAGGCGGTGAAAATGTCACTACCTGGTGAGACAGTCCACTTTGCAGCACACTGTTTCTGGCTATTTCACACACATCACAGGTGCTCAGCTTCCACAGCTGAGCTGCGATAGCGTACTCTTCCATCAGTGGTTCCTAGAATCAGGACGTAAACAATGGATAAGGAATTATTTACACTGCAGAACTAAATCCATCTAAAGTACACTGCAATAGTATGTTTATTTGTTTTGATTCTGGTATACTGAACTAGAAACACTATATTTCCTGTGTATTTGTTTCTGTTTACCTTTGTGTAGTGGAACTGCATGGGATCATCTGTGGACAGGGACACACACAGGCCTTTGTGCAGGAACTCTCGGAGAGGATTTTTGGAGTATTCCAGGAACAGACTGTTGTTGCTGAGTGGAGACATTGCAATTGGCACCTGGGCCAGATAGTACAGGTACTGCAGCACAGGGCTCTGAGGGAGCATGAAGTTTAAAATAAATGAACTAAGTACTGCTGACAGTCAGACAAACACATATGGTACACACACACATACAGTACACAAAGCTGGAACTTGGTACTTTGTTGTGCACGTTGAACAAGGACTCAAGTTCTGTATTGTTAAATCTAAAACATTAGATTTTAGATCCAGGTTCCCCATAATGAACACAACCTGATCTTATATAAGAATGTGTAGGCCTTTATCCACATTGTCCAGACTTACTGTAGATACAATTGGATTATTGCAATTGTAATAAATAAGTTACACAGATGATAACCTAAAGAAGCAACAAGAAAGCACCTTGCTACCTTACTCTATTTCTTAGCAGTTAGTGTTGTAGGTCAATATCAGTGACTCATTGTCATCATTTTTTTCAGGAACATCAGAAATTCAAAACTTCCAATTTCCTCTCCCTCACCTATGGTTCTCACATTTTCACGCTAATAGCGAGAAATCTGCAGGGCATTTCGGATACACAAGCTTGGGCTCAAACCAACAAAAACTTTAGTATTGATTATGTTGCCATTTGGTCCAAAGTGAAGAGTCATTAATACAAATGAGAATAGTCGTATTATTGATCTTTGGCTGTGGGTCAGCCCACACAGCAGCAGCAGCAGCAGCCACATTTGTTATCCCCTCCCTGCTCCAGGAAGGATAACTCTTTGATCACTATAAATTCTGCCAACAGCATCTAAATACTAGAATAACCTGTCCACAAGTCTGTACCTTCTTCAAGTTGAGTCCATGTGAGATATTGTCTGATGTGAGAAAGGCAGAGACCAAGTGAGTGATTGATCCAGCTTCTCCGCAATGGGGACGGAACTGGAAGGTGCTCAGTCCACGCTCTCTATTTTGGACACAGAAGGACAATCAATATACGAGCAAATCATAGAACAGTGCTCTCTCATCCTTGTATTCATCATACTGAGAGTATTTAGATATCAGCTGCATATTGAGATGTCAAAGATAATTTCTTCCCTGAGAGTTTTACAAAGTAAACTGTCCACTGAGTGCTGGACCCAGTACCAGGTCAGGTCCTACATTGTAAAGGCACAGCATTTCCCCCCATCAATCTTACAGCAAAGCACTCTCCTTTAATGAAGAGGTGTGGGTTTTGAAGAGTAAAGAAGGCATTAGTGCTTACTTTCTGAGGTTGTTGAGGACCATGATGTTTGCATACATGTGGAAGATGTAGTAGCTGTAAGGAGGGTTGTCATCTGCAGTCCACTGTTCTGGCTTTGGGCTCCTGAAGGAGAACATGTGATCGCTGTGTTTGGACTCATCGTCTACGCTGTCGAACCCTGACACCTGCACAAAAATAAGTAATTTACTACTGGTACCTTCAAATTAATTACACAACTGTGTTTTACTATATTGTCATTCATTATCTGTTTATACACCAGCCTCCACCTATGGGTGCCCACATAGGGAGTTACATTTGTTGACATATACTACTACTTAATAAACACTTTTCATCATCTTACAACTATCTTATAGTGTGTTATAAACCATTTATTTAGTGTTTATATACTGCATATACATGCTTATTACCTCCAACAAATTAATAGCAGTGAATAGGTAACATTAGGTATAAATTAGAAACTTACATATTTGAGAAACACATGAAGTTGTTTGTGCGTCTGTGGGTTAACAGTGGCCTCAAATAGAGGAAGGAATACGTTCTCCAGCATCTTGGCAAAATTAGGTACAAGCTTCTTTGCCTTGAAAATATCACTGAAACACATTAAAACATTGTTTTATAACTTTAGGAAATTTCAAGATTTCACATTTCAAGATTTCACATTTCTCTTATAAATTAGAAGCTTTTTTTTCTTCAGGCTGTAGCACTCACTATATTCTGGGCACTTGAATGATCCACCTCATGTTTGGAGAGTGTACTTTGTGGTGAATAAACCACTTAGCCAGACTGTCCCACTCCTCTGGAGAGCGTCCGTAGATGGAAAGGCGTGGCTCTGCATGCTGGTACTTACTCTCCTCCAGGTCATGGGCCACTTCCTATTAAAATATGAGAAGTAGAGTGTGCTAAACTGTCTCTGCAAAGGTTTTTTTTACATTTTAAGTTCTGACTTAAAATGTATGAGTACATAATATGATACCTTTATGATGCGAGCAAAATACTCTCCATTTATGAGGTTGTCTGTTTTCAGGAAGATTTCTCGAAGTTCACTGGCTCCCACTGGATTATACTTCGAATTGAACTTGTCAAACCGGTGGAAGGTATGTCTCCCCTGTAAAGTTTATAAATTACAAAACATAATGGTCGGTCATGAAAAAGCGGCAATCAATACTGGTATTTACCTGTGCTGGCAGTGAACTGAAGTGACACAAGTTAGAGGCAGAGAGAGTGAAGGAATTGTAATTAGTATAAAAATTGTGTAATGTGTAATTTGACATGAAATTTCCATTTATTTTTTTGCCTTGACAGAAACATTTCTGACAAAATTGAGAAACGTATTAATTTGCCTCCGAAAAAACCATAATGCTAATACATGGGGGCATTTTCTACTTTTCTTACAGCATGCACATCCAGAGAGTCCACAGTAAGGTCATAGGGGTCCTTATTGAGACTGTGGAAAACCTGCTGGAGAGTCATCTTTTGTCCTGCCTTTTCCAACACCACACGTTCAGCACCAGTCTTATATGTTTCCTGGATGAAGGTCAGCAGGTGTTTCTGAGACATGCAGGCAGCTGCATGAATATGCGTGTCCACCTGATAGAGAGAAACAAAGTCTATGTTCAGTCTACTGGACAAATTGAGTGTTTACAAAAACACACATGGCTTTTACCATACCATTTTATACAAATAGTTAAGGAAGAACTGACAGCATGTACTGTCAAATCATATGTTTAGGTGTTTTCTCAGAGACAATCTGTGGGAGCAATATTGGATGATACACTCTGTCGATCCAACCTTCCTAACATTGTAGAAATCTCTGTGAGGCACACTTTTCAGTTCCTTTAGCTCAGCCATCTCATTGAGCATATCATGGAGGTAGAACTTTGAACTCAAGAAATTTAGTCGTCTGTGACAGTAGGTCTTCCTGAAAATTAGAGTGGGCCTCAGTTTAGTAAGTGGGATTAAGTACCGCATGCATAGGTGGCAACAACCAGTTTTACAACCATAGCTGTAGTGTCTTTTTGTTTTGGCAACTTACGTGGGTCCATCTGCAATCATTGCCAGCACATGACTGAGGTCTATGGCAAAGGTCTCTAAGTCAGGGTAAGGAAGGTCATTGGGCTGGTTTTCTCTCAAAGCCTGGGCATTGTCATACACATACACTATCCCATCCTTCATCTTTAGTTCATAGTTCAGATTCTCGGGGATGTTCTCCATACTGTAGGGATCTTCCCCCTTTGTTGGACATGGGCACATATCTGGAGGCCACAACATTGTTCTGTTACTGTCATATGAACCAGAACAAACATCAGTGAGTGTATCAATAACCATAACGTGTGTACACTTCATACCTGGTAGAACTTCATCTTCTTCGCTCCATTTCACGTTCTCAGCGCTGCGGAGGAACTGGGCTGTGGTTCTACAGAATCTATGATAGGCCAGCTTTGAGTATTTCTCGCGAATAAGCAGAGCCTTAAACAGACTTTTGGCTGCCTGTTCATAGTCCTCCACTGTAATCTGAATCGGGAATGGATATGACACATAAATCCATCCATCAAGTGTTGTCTTATTTAAGCCATTGGTAAATGCACATTTATGCCATGTTTTTCAACGTTCTGTGAACATGAAAAACAAATGTAAAAGCTGCGAAAGTATTAATTTCTCTAACAGTGATGCACACATTTGTGTTAATACAGTAGTACTTACTCCAGCACAGTAATCACCACTAATAGTGACCCTCTGGTAATCAGGGCAGTTTTCTGGCAGTGATGAGCAGGTGGAGCTGGGGGACAGGTATGGCGTGACTGCCACTGACCGCATACAATCTGTATTCACTGGGATCTGCAGGGACATTGACTGGGAACGAATCATCTTCAAGCTTCTTTTCCTGCAAAATTAGCAATATCATTATTTTAACGAACATAACTTTTCCAGAAGTCATGATACAATTGTTAAGGCATTCATGTGTGACATTGATCTGACTGATGACAACATCCTCTGTGATTTGGTGCAAGACAAATAGCAGAGCTTACCTCTTGGTACTCTCCTCTGACTGTTGCTCTGCCAGCTCCTTCAGCAGTTCATGTTCCTTGGCTTGCTGTAGGCCAATTGGGCAGTCCTCAGGCACGTTGAACATTGACAAGGCATCCTTGTTGTCTTCTTCCTTTAGCGCTGATGCATATACTTTCTCTGCCAGCAGTTGTGTCTCCTTCTCTGCCTCACTCAGAGTTACCTTCGGAAATTGACGAGGCATGTCTGCAAAAAGGAAGAAACTACAGTAAAATGACTGGTGACAGTGACATGTAATCACGGGATACAAAGAGGACCTGCCCTTTATTAGATATTTACTTGCTCTGACCAGTCTATGCTATTTGTAAACAAGTGAATCTACCTGTGTTTGGGTGCAGGACATTCAAGAACTAACTGCTGCACAGCATCACCACCCGGAGAGCTCTGTGTGAATTAACAGGATTAATTTTAAACACTTCACTTTCTATCCAGTTGTTTTTTTTCTCCCAACTCCAAATGAAAACCATGAACAAAATCACCTCTTGTGGTGCTTCATTCCACAGTCAATATTAACATTATCTTTATTACATTATCTAGCTTTATTGTTGTTGTCCACAATTTGCTTTTCCTGTTTTCCTGAGTAGCAAAATAGGATAATGTAATGGAAACATAGCTAGTTTTGTGGAATATCATACTTAGGTTAAAAGCATTTTGAATTGTGCAGCGGTACAAAATTGACATTTTGAAAATAACTCTTGTGTCAGATAGTTCCATTAAATTCTCCAGATTCATGACCTTTGAAGGAAAGCAAGTCCTCCTGAGTTAGACATGTTACTATATACTGGCACTCTGTCACTCCTTACTATAATAAAAATAATGGCAGTAATTCTGTTTTAGCCTGTATCATCAACATCATAGCTGTAAATAACGCTTGTTATTACTAAAGTATGTAATCCTGGATCCACCGTCAGGTACAGTCATGCTCATACAAATAGGCTTAAATAGACAGTATGTTAAACATACTGTCTATTTAAGCAAAGGAGATAACCTGGTGAATTGTAGTGTATTGATATCCTGTGATACAGGATACAGTTTGCCATTGGACTGCTGAGTCAACACCAGAGAAGGGCCATGCTGCATGGTGTCATATGCCAATGTTCCGCTCTGCAATGCTGCTTCCAGGAAACTTTTATCATTCCGGACACACAACACTATCCTGACAACAGCTGTGTGCATCACCGGAGCTTTATGACATCACATGCACACAGTGAAAAGAGATAGGCTCATAAAGCTGTATTGATCTGGTCTGGAGATAATGGCCTTGTCAATTATTAATTGTCCTTTCATACACCCCGAAATTTCTGTGAAACAGATACTTGTATTTATTTTTCTCACAGTCAGACGCCACACATCCCATTTGAGTTTAAAAAAAATAATATATATTGTTCAGCATGAGTGAGAGCCTCGATCGCCAATGACAGCTGGACAGGAACTATAGCTAACGTTAGTCACCAAAACATTTCCGGAAGAAAACAAAACAAAACATTGCACCGAAAAAAATTATAACTAATGCCGTTTTTTCGCCAATGGACCTGAAATCTGTTTAAAAAACATGAAAAGTGAACCTGACCATTAGCTAGCTATATAACCTGACGACACTTTCTTAAAATAAGTGCGCGGCTAATTAACGTTAGCTCTATCAAGTAGCTAACATTAAGACTACGGGCCAGCAAGGCACGGTGGGCACCGTTTTAGATCAGGTTTCCAGGTTAAACGACATGTTTCTTAGAAACGGTGTGAAACCATGGACGTGTGTAAAACGGGCTTTAAGCATGGTTTTAAGCCTAGTACCTTTCCCCCAGTGGTTTTCCTTCTTTTGCTGGGTGTGTCAGAGGTGTTACCCTACGGGCAGCGACGTGTATGTAAACCTATTTTATACTGTCTAGTGTAGCTAAACCTTAATTTTACTGTGAGCTAAACCATAGGTAAACCAACTCGTGGTATTAAAAAGACAGCTGCGCTTGCGCACACATCAAGGTGTTCAACGCACCACCATTTCAGTTTAATTTCGCGTTTGTCGGGGCTGAACACGTCAACGTTAATTGTTCAGTTATTCGGTTAACTGCAACGTTTGAGTGTTAGGAAGTTTTAGGCTAGTTTTTAACCAACGTACTAATACAGCTAGGTACAATATACGCAACGTTAACATTACGCTTTTTTGTGTTAGCTAACTTTACTGTTCTCTTAATACACCAATGCCCTATACTAGCTAGTAGTAGCGTGCACTTCCCATCCTAAGGGCATGGGCTACACCAAAGAGGTTAACGTTTTTTATATGTTTTAGCCAGCTAGCTAGCTAGCTAGCTAATTTACTCATCCTGCAGAGGTGCTGCCAGCTGGTAAGTTCATTACAATAACTTTCACAATCGTTTTGGCTGTTTTTTAACCTTACATTAGGTATGAATACAATTAAATTTTTTGAGCATAGACTGTAACGTTATTTAGAAAAGATTAAACATTTTCATTCAACAGTCTATGGCGGTTGTTATGACAACCCGGGCCAAGATGTGTCATGATCTTCTGTCTACTATGGTCATGATGACCAAAAAATAGCTTATTCTGCATTCAACAAAAAGCTGTGTCAATAAACGATTACATGTGTTAAGGACCCCCCCCCCCTCCAAAAAAAGTAAATAAAAATAAAATCTAAATTAAATTATCATTTAATTCGGCACTTACTGTGACCTACTGGCTTTTATGTTTGTATTTTCTCTTAACGTTAACTAATTGTTATGCATCACAACAAGGGAAATGTATGTGAAAAAAAAGTAACTTACTTGGCAATAAACCTGATTCTGTTTGTAATTGTCTTTATACATTTTTTTTCTGTAATTTTGTTTTATTTATTTAATTGCATCAAGTCAAAATTAATTCTATTACTTACTATGTATTCAAAAATTAATTTAGGTTTTTGCTACTCAACACCCAGCAGGGACTCATCTCCCCCACACATACTGTTAAATGTTGCTGCTGAATAATAGCAGATGTGCAGTGATGCAGAGAATAGCTTACATTGTAACTTGACTTCATAGCCATTTTACCCATTATATTGTATTATACCTATCATCAGATCTGCGCTTACCTTCATTGCCGCTCATAGCAATATCTGGGGGTGTTGTCATCTCAAGTTGGACACAGTGAAGCACTGTACAGATTCAGTGGTACCTTCAGAGATTCTGTCTGCATCTATCTGGGTCAGACTCAGTCAATCTATGAGTCTATGGTGGCATACAATTACAGTTTTGTTTTTCTGACTGCCAATCTCTCTATTTTAAGGAGCCAGTGGCCTCATGTTGACAGAGCTACTAATCCTGAGACTATGTTATAACTGGCTGTGAACAAAGAGGGGCCTCACTTAGAGGCAGGGTTTCCATGGGGTCTTAACATTTAAAAATGAAATTGTAGGCTTTAACACGTCTTAAATCCGCTGAAGTATTGTGTTCTAGGTCTTAAATAATGTCACAGGTCTTAATTTTCCTATGTAGATGTAACGTTATCTCTAATGCTCATTGAAATGCTCCTGCAGCGCTTTAGAATTTTTTTATTTATTTCTGTGGTAAAACAGATTTCTTTGTTTAAATTTAATTATGATAGTCTTAAAATGGTCTTATAAAGGTCTTAAAAAGTCTTAAATTTGACATGGTGAAACCCTGCAGAGTAGACAGAACCTGCTGCCTTCTGCTCTATTTATCTCTCTCAGACAAACACACAAGAACTCTCTTACACTTACATATAGTGTGCACTAGGGCTGTAACGATATGCGATATGAAACCGAAATTGCGACACTCAGATCCACAAACCTGTGTTCGTGTGAGAATGCAGAATCGCGACACACCCCTTCCACCTCCCAGAATTATCCTTCCTGTCCAGATCCAATGCTACCACATCTTTAAATTACTATTAGTATTAGTCGTTTTGGTGCCTTATCCCCCTTTTGTCGGTTAAATTTAGCTAGGCTAAACGCGAAGGGGGGGTGGGGGGATTCGGCAGGGAGGAGATTTTCGGCCCGAACACCGGTAACGCCAATGGAGGTGTAACATTACGAATGGCCGCTGTTCTGACTCGGATGCCTGGGTCTGTTTCCTGACGGTTCAGTAAACTGCCGTTAGCGTCCTTAGCACTGACCGGGTTTGGATGCTGTAATGATAGTGGCTGGCTGCTAGCTGGCTGGGGGCTGACTGTGGATGTGTCCCTGGGGCTGTTGTCAGCTCTCATCCCGACTGAAGCCTTGCAGCGCCGGGAGAGTGAGGCAGACAGACAGGGGTGTGCTAGCTGGCTAAATTACCATTAGATTAGTCTTCTATCTATACAGTTAACGTTACTGATGAATTCGTGGGTTAGAGTTCCAGAGTTGTTAATCGTGGTCAAAACAATCATACTAAAAATAACTGAGCCTGTTGAACGATGTCGTAATCTTATGTTACCCACCAAGAATTAGCTAACGTTATAGACCAAGCATTAGCATTAGCTACTTGTCAACCAGCACCTTTATAGTAGGCTAACCATTGGCTGGATCGATCAATATTGAAATCAATCAATATCAATAAATAAGGTCTCCGTTGTATTATTGTGTTGCAAAGTGGCATGTAATCAATGACAAAACAATGTCATGTGGCAGAAAAAAAGTTGTATTACGTTTACTGAGTATAGCTCTCCTCTAACCCCGTTTGCTCATTTAGCACTGTTTGCTTGCTTATTAGCACTGTTTTTATTTGAGCTCTGACCTTGTTTTTTTGTACATCTGAAAATACATAATCCAGCTGTGGTGTACAGTCGTGGCCAAAAGTTTTGAGAATTACATAAATATTGGAAATTGGAAAAGTTGCTGCTTAAGTTTTTATAATAGCAATTTGCATATACTCCAGAATGTTATGAACAGTGATCAGATGAATTGCATAGTCCTTCTTTGCCATGAAAATTCCACTGCATTTCATTGCTGTCATTAAAGGACCTGCTGAGATCATTTCAGTAATCGTCTTGTTAACTAAGGTGAGAATGTTGACGAGCACAAGGCTGGAGATCATTATGTCAGGCTGATTGGGTTAGAATGGCAGACTTGACATGTTAAAAGGAGGGTGATGCTTGAAATCATTGTTCTTCCATTGTTAACCATGGTGACCTGCAAAGAAACGTGTGCAGCCATCATTGCGTTGCATAAAAATGGCTTCACAGACAAGGATATTGTGGCTACTAAGATTGCACCTAAATCAACAATTTATAGGATTATCAAGAACTTCAAGGAAAGAGGTTCAATTCTTGTTAAGAAGGCTTCAGGGCGTCCAAGAAAGTCCAGCAAGCGCCAGGATCGTCTCCTAAAGAGGATTCAGCTGCGGGGTCGGAGTGCCACCAGTGCAGAGCTTGCTCAGGAATGGCAGCAGGCAGGTGTGAGCACATCTGCACGCACAGTGAGGCGAAGACTTTTGGAAGATGGCCTGGTGTCAAGAAGGGCAGCAAAGAAGCCACTTCTCTCCAAAAAAAACATCAGGGACAGATTGATCTTCTGCAGAAAGTATGGTGAATGGACTGCTGAGGACTGGGGCAAAGTCATATTCTCCGATGAAGCCTGTTTCCGATTGTTTGGGGCATCTGGAAAAAGGCTTGTCCGGAGAAGAAAAGGTGAGCGCTACCATCAGTCCTGTGTCATGCCAACAGTAAAGCATCCTGAGACCATTCATGTGTGGGGTTGCTTCTCATCCAAGGGAGTGGGCTCACTTACAATTTTGCCCAAAAACACAGCCATGAATAAAGAATGGTACCAAAACACCCTCCAACAGCAACTTCTTCCAACAATCCAACAACAGTTTGGTGAAGAACAATGCATTTTCCAGCACGATGGAGCACCGTGCCATAAGGCAAAAGTGATAACTAAGTGGCTCGAGGACCAAAACGTTGAAATTTTGGGTTCATGGCCTGGAAACTCCCCAGATCTTAATCCCATTGAGAACAAACAAAAACCCACTAATTCTGACAAACTCCAAGAAGTAATTATGAAAGAATGGGTTGCTATCAGTCAGGATTTGGCCCAGAAGTTGATTGAGAGCATGCCCAGTCGAATTGCAGAGGTCCTGAAAAAGAAGGGCCAACACTGCAAATACTGACTCTTTGCATAAATGTCATGTAATTGTCAATAAAAGCCTTTGAAACGTATAAAGTGCTTGTAATTATATTTCAGTACATCACAGAAACAACTGAAAAAAAGATCTAAAAGTAGTTTAGCAGCAAACTTTGTGAAAAATAATATTTGTGTCATTCTCACACTGTACTGGCAAAAGTCAATCTAAAAACAAAGAATTGCCCTTAGAAGGCATTATTCTACCCTACACTTTCTGATTACCATATAGATCAGCAAAGTGACCAGACTGATCCTTTATGTCAATGGTGAGCACACTCTTCTAGCAGTCAATGTGGTAAAATGCATGCGCTATGCCTTATGTGCGCGCACTCACAAAAATGCATTGACGATGGCGACACCAAGTCCTCCCAGAGTTGTGCTTTTTGTCATTAGTTTTGCTTTCAATAACTTGGTAAACAGTGGCAGTAAGCGAACAGCTACATGCAAGGTGTGTGGCACCAAGATAAATAATGCCAGATCAACAACGTCGAACTTCATCAGGCATCTCAAAACGCACCCAGATAGGTCAGTCACTTGCTAATGTGAAAGATACGTTACATTTAGCATATATCGTCACAGGTAACAAGCTAACCATCGCAAAGTGTTGTGCTAATGCTGGGAACAGGCACATTGTATCTTTATAGTCAGTAGTTGCTGAGGCTCAGACATCCATGGTGCACAGGAGGCGGGACCCACGGATCCATCTCCCCAGGAACAAACGCTGTGTCGGGTGGGCAAACTCATGTGATGCGTAATTGATCCCGTGGATGATTTGTAGACTATTAAGTGAACAAGGTGTACCCGGTCCACCAAACACTGGACCGTCTTGACCGTCTCAATTCTGCACATATTTCTGTTACTGTAGTTCTATTTACTATTTCATTATTTCATCCATGCGTGGATCCGTGCCCACTGTCACCTGCCGTGGAGACGCTGGCCTCACTAACCTCTCCTCCTCTGAGTCGGATCTCCCTCGCGCTGGACTCAGTTTCACTGAGCCTACTAACACTTAAAATATAAATAAATAAATGTTAAAACATTGTTTATTATATTACAAAAATATAGGCAATAGGCTTGTAAAAACTATTGAAAACTGGCTCCTGAAACACCGGCCCGCTGTAGGGTGTCCGGTAAGAACTTCAACCAGAGATGTCTGACTTTGAGATCCAGGAAGATTTATTTACAACTCAAATATGAAGTTAACTATGAAGTTGTATTTGACGTTACATGTGAAGTTGGATGTGGTTCTGAAATATAAACAAATAATAATGCACATTAATAAGCATCTGACTTACTATGAACATTATTTACCAAAACTAAATGTTAAAGCCACCAGCATATAACAAGAAACAATACTAAGAATTACATTCATTTCTCTGTAATAATTAACATAAATGTAACATATTGCTCAGTAACACAGACTGAGAATAAGCCACGATCTATTACAGCACACATATCCTTAACGGAGCAAACAGTGTAATACACCTTTAATAGCTAAGCACGTGGCTCCACAGCGCTAGTCTGTTTACTGGTGATTGCATGTTGCTAGCAAATTGCTCTAACACAACCTGAATATCAACACGTGGCTGCACAAGTAATATTAAACAATCTGCACATCTATCAGCTATGCAATAACAAACACAGCAACAGCAATATTATCAAGGCGATAATATATCTCTCTCTCTCTAAATAAATGTCATATCGTAACACGGGCAAAGTGTAATCCACATTGTAGCAGAACACTTATTGAAATATGAATAAATGTAGCTTAAACTACACAGATAACGAGGCAGTAAAACCCATGACAGTATCACTTCAACAAGTCCGAATGGAATGATAAAGAAAAAAGTCCGTTTACAACTCTACAGTTCTGTCTCCTTCTCCTGTCTGAGCGCGAGTGATTGGCAGGAGATCAAAGTGATGACTCTCGTCACTGATTGGTCAATTATCTCAGGAGAGAGCAAATGTTACTATGGCCTTTTTTACAGGTCTGATAAATGTCCTGAGCGCTCTCATTTCCTCCTCACGCCATGATTCCAACTTCAAGAAACGCACTGTAGGCTATGCAGTGTGCCCCGCGCAGCAACTTCAGGAGACTCAGATGAAGCTGGGAACACGCGGTTTCCACACTGTGGTAATTCACCATGATAATAATGATATTTTAAATGAAAACGGTAATTGTTAACAACATTTTTACCGTAGTTTACTGTTACACCGGTAAACGTTACATCCCTAGATATGACAGACTTAGGTTAATATTTCACCAGGTCCGAGGGCTAGAGGAATGCGTTAAGTAGACCCTATAAAGTTATCCTACAACTGATTTTGTACCATACTGTACTGTATGGATGGTAGCTACAGGACATGCTTTGAATTCATAATATTTAACAATACAGTGTTAGGGACAGATCAGATGGCCAGAGACTTGAGACTTGACTTGGACTCGTAGCAAAAGACTTGAGACTTGACTTGAACTTGCCCCTCAAAGACTTGAGACTCAACTTGGACTTTCAAAAAATGACTGATATTTAGGACTCCCTAACTCAGCACCCCAATAACACAGGATATGCAGTATTTTATTCAGCATTTACAGAAGTCTTTCTCTTATTTATCAAATTGTCGGGTTTAGGAAACATCAGATCAGATGGCTGAAAAATAGAGTTATAGTGTAGCTCTGCAGAAAGCATTATTTGACACTAATGTGGGAAATATCTTAATGGTGCTCACTCTGGACTGTAAAAATGTGGGTCTGTGCACCCTTGTATTTGTGAGTCTGCTTAAATGCACTGGAACTGTGTAGCTGACCATGTATCATCTCCACAGTTACTTAGGAGAATAAGGATCCTCATTTATTATTTCCCATTCACTGTGTAAATCTCGTAGGAGGCCATTACCCAACCACTCATAGCCCCTTTCTTTATCTTGTCTTTTTTGTCTTTTCTCAGACATGTCACTGCTGCTAATGGCTGAGCCCCCAAGTTGGCTCTTTGTCAAAGTCATATCTCAGAGAGAGGTCAACAACACAAGATAAAGCCATTTACATTACAGAGAGACAGTGATGAGAGAGGGAAAGTAAGGAAGCAAATGCTTTCCCAAGCAATGACTTAAATGCTGCTTAAAAAGTGGTGTGTAGATGCATAGTTTATAGATAGATTACATATATATATATATATATATATATATATATATATATATATATATATATATATATATCACGATATTTTGGACAAAACACCTCGATATCGATACTGTAGGGTTGACCATTGGTGCTTTCACAAAATATTTTCACAATGAGATTTTTGACAAATACTCATCAGTAATGTGGATATAATGACTAATAAGTGGGTAAAGGCAAATAATAAAACAGCTAGAATAGTCTGGTGTTCTCACAAAATTACATCACTTTACTGTAATGCAGCCTTTAAAAACAGGAAAAGACAACACTTATACCATATTACGATATCCAGAATCTAAGACAATATCTAATCTTGTATCACGATATCGATATAATATCGATATATTGCCCAGCCCTAATATATATATTAGTTTATTTCACCAATATATGGGTTTTTATCTGGATACACATAAACCAGTTACCAGTTACAAAGTCTTGCATACTGTATAACAAAACTGCATACAACCATAAACCAAGATTTTTTTGAATCGAGATTTAAAGACAGAAAGATACTGTAAGTGATGTTTGCCTCCCATAGTCAATAATCAGTGGTCATCACTGGTCCAAGACTTCTAATATGTCAAATAAGTGCACTCACCTCCTCAGGCTTTACAGTCTCTGAATTTTGTATAAACTGTGCACAAGTTCCCCTTAGAGAAACATCTAAGTCATGCTGTGTCTTTGTTGTTGCTAGAGTATATGATATCTCATCCACCACCCTGCAGTGCTCATCACTCCATCCTTAACTCTTTCATTGCCGCAGCTTAGTGCAAGGACATCAGCCGTACAAAGGTAGAAGTCAGCCATAGTCATTTGCACTGTTGCACTACTGTTTAAGGCAGTATTAATGGATGTAGTAGGAATGATGTTCAAAATGGATCAACATATAAAATACAATTATTTCCCTGTTTTCTCTCTTCTTTCTTAGAGATTAATCATCCTCTTGTGGATGTTTTATTCATTTGCAGGACATTTTGCGGGGACGAGCCATGAGCAGACAAGCAGGAAATACCAGCAACGTAAGGGTGACCTTTTGATTTAATAAATACAACAAATGTACAAATAATATTAAAGATTTCACTACAGACTAATTTGTTACAAAGCTGAAAACCCCTGCTCTCGCTTCTGTCTCTTTAGCTACAGTCTCTCATGTAAGACATGTAAGCACATTCACCCGGACCTACCTCATCAGTGCACGTCATAGCAAAAGTAAGACGTCTCTATTATTGCATGTATTCTGTGAACTATGCAAAGAAACTAAAACTCCAAGCTGTCTTTATCACTGGTAACATCAATCTCTGGGTAGAGTCTCACAGACAGATCAGAGCACTTTCTCTAATACCTTAGCATAGCAGAATAAGCAGTCTTGCAGGACCGCATGGATGAACTCCTTACACAGAAGGCCCAGATTTACAGCTGTGGCCATAAGCAGGAGGGGGACCCACTGTCCCTGATTTAGCCTGACCGTGTTTGAGATTATGATGCTAATCCTCTCAGATAAGGTTATCAGGGTACTTTTAGAGTTGGCTGTAGAGGACTGACTCTTAGCCCTGACCTGTATCATTTTGATTGACAACAGTATTGTCAGACTGATTATTCATTTGTCTTCCTCTCCTCTACTCAATAGTGCAATTACAGTGTGTCAATAAGCAGTGCCAAAAACCGTGTAAATAGGCGATCTTATTAACACCTGATGGTTATTTTCCAGTGGCTCCAGACAGACCTTTTTCACTCAGTTGCATTTTTGCCAGCTTTGGTATCTTAGCCAAACATCCTGCTGAAAAGAGCAGGTCGCAAAATACTATAATACTGTCGATGGCTGTTTGAACACAGCAGTGGAAAAAATAAAAGACTTGGAGCTTAGCATACAGTAAGCCCTGGAAAGTGGGTATTATTTCTTTACTAGTTGACCTACACCGTACAGATGGCGTCACCAGCTGATTGGCTTACTGAAGCAGTGACGTCATCACATAGTTAGAGTACACTGAGTGTGCCAGATCTAGAGCCATTCAGTCTATTCTTTTTTCTTTTTTTTTTCATTTCCGATTTCAGTTTTTTACCATAAGGGTTTTGTGTGGAAACTAAATTCCTATTCAAAATGTAGAAACACATTTAATAAGCCACTAGATGGCACATTTGCTTTGTTTTAGTTTCTTTACAATATTTGTTAATAAATTTTTGGGGCAGGTCTTGTGTTATTGACATATGGTTGCTACTGTGCATTGTGCTGGTTTATTTAAGGCATAAGCTATACTTGAGGAATAGATAAAAAATACAATTTAAGAAAGACTGAAGCCCCGCAAAATCCACATCATTTATTTATTTTAATTATTTTTGGGGCATTTAGGCCTTTATTAGACAGGACAGCTGAAGATAGGAAAGGGGAATGACATCCAGCAAAGGGCCACAGGTCAGAATTGAACTTATGGCCATTGTGATAAGGACTGAGCCTCTGTACATGGAGCGCATGCTCAACCAGGTGAGCTACCCAGGCACCCCCACATCTTTTATTTAAGTAATTGTAAGCTTTTTTTAAAGTATAATTCCACTTCTTTCAAAAGGTTCTGTGCAAACACAGCAGTAAAGCACTGTTAACTCTCTGTTTTAGGCATATGTAGTAATTCTCTACAACAAATGCTTATACTCCGAATGCAAAATGATTTGCTTACAGTATTTAAGTAAGATAAAAATAAACTTGAATTCAATATTTATGAGACATTGTGGGAAATGTGTGGGTGTGTGGTAATTCTTGAAAATGTACCTGATTTCTTGTAACCCGACAACATAATTCAATGAATCACATTTCTCACCTATTGTTGTTCCAGCTTCTTATTTAAAAAAAAAAACTTTGTTGGAATTCAGCTGTCTGATCTAATTGAATAAATCATCCTAAAGACAAATGAATATACAAATGTTGCAGTTTTACCCATCTAATCTCACTAGATGGCAATAGAGAACATAGAATTACAGTTTTAACCCTCATTTTGTGTCTATACGTATATAATGTATGTTTTCTATATTACCTGCTCCAAATCACACTACAAAGTTTTGAACAGCCGTAATTGGCTTTTCTAGGAAATATAAAACAAAAGCAGAAACCGTCTCCAGCCAACATATTTCTAATTATTAATGATCGTGCTTTTTTTCCTTTTTAAAGGAAGAGCTGTGGGTTCAAAGTCATACATGATTTCATTCAGTCACATGATGGTTTCTGCTTTTGTTTTATATTTCCTAGAAAAGCCAATTACAGCTGTATGTTTTTACTAAGAATTGTTAAAAATATCCAGTTAGTGCTTATGGGAAGAGTTGATAGTCACGCTAATAATGACTACAGGGGACAGCAAACAAGTGGCAATAAATAACTTCCTCTAAGTAGTAGTTAGTTTGACTTTATACCATTCAGTGAATTCCTGATTTGATCTATTGTAGTAAATCGGTATACATGATATGTGAAGTTTAAATTAAACTGTAAATTTCTACAATGGGGAAAGAGCAAAGCTAGAGAATAAGAGGCCAAGTCTGGACTATCCTCAGTGGGTCCTCCTGGTCCATCACTCTTTGTTGTGTTCACCCCACATTTTCGCCACTACTACATTTCCAAAGTGGCAAGTGCACATGTTGACAGTTGTACCCTTTGCATTGTGGGACGAGTCTGTATAAAAAGAGAGAAAGCGAATACAGCCAAAAGAGAAATCTTATGTGTGTGTGTGTGTGTGTGTGTGTGTCTGTTTGAATGTGAAGGTCACGATCAGTGCTTTCTTGGAGCAGTTTTTGTGATGCTCTCGCAGGAATGTAAGACCGGAACCCCCCGCATCGACCTTCTCATGTCCCAACTATCTACCATTGAATACAGATGGAGCTAAAGCCTCAGCCTCCTCTGATGGCTTAAGGGCTGCTCTGTGGTGTAGGGTGAACCAACAAATATGAGCTGAACCAAGCAGGAATGCGCCTGGCACCCTGTCTTTTTTCTAGGTGGTGGGGGGGGGGGGTCATAACTAGGGGAATGTGGTAAGAGGAGGGGAGGCTCTAATGAGACCCTGAAATCACTTAACAGAGACCAGGTGCTCTGTGTCTTGCTGTAGCAGTGCACTCCAGACAATAGAATGTCACTTTCAATTTACAAGAGCAAAGGAGGTCTGGACAAGGTCTAGATTTTGAATGCAAAATGTTTATTGAATAACAATGTTATTGCTTTGAGACAAATAAAATAGAACACATTTACAAATATAAAATATACATATAAAAACACATCATATTACCACAGTTTGCAAAAGAATAATGAAAAATAGCTACAATGCCCATATATATATATATATATATATATATATATATATATATATATATATATATTTCTTCCTGTACAAAAATAGTTCTATCTGCATACGTACTTTAATGTAACCTCTATATAATATTTAAATAAAGGAATTCATATATACACATACCTGCAATAAAAACAAATATAGATTGCACATGTTTTTGTACAAACAATTTCAAGTATATTTCAATCCATTGTGGACTGGCACATATCTCACAGAATCTAAGGCATTTTCCCTTATACAGTGTCCAAAACTTGATATAAACTGAGAGCTTCAGAGCTCTGTAGCCTATCTTCCTGTTTGGCATTGTGATGAGGATGTCTTTTCCTGATGATTCATTCAACTTTAAGTCCAAATATAAAAGTGCAGACAAGTACTGACAGTTTGGAGCATGGTGGTAAAATCCTTAGAGGATGGCACTTATCAATGTCCTGGCCTTGAGAAAGAAATGTGTAAGGTCCCAGAATGTTAGAAGAGAGTTCCCTCTTTAAGCTAGAGGATGTGTCCACTTTTCCAGGTATTAGCACTCTTCATTTCCCCCTGCCAAGCAGAGAGCAGCACCTGTAGTTCACTCCCAGCTGTGCCATCCAGTGTCTGTATGCCAGCTGCAGTTGTTTGCATGCTCTGCATCGCTGAGCTGCAAGGCTCAGCCTTTGGAGAAACTCAGTGCAGTCAGTCTTGCTCTGACTCAGTTCTCATGCCTTGAAAAAATGTGCTGGGAAATACTTGGCAGAAGTCTTAGGCATTTCAAGAATTTTAGGACAGAGAGAGGACGCTAACTCCCTCGCTTTTGTTCCCAACTCCTCTTGCGAAGTCCCGCTCATGTCTGTCTGAGGAGAGCCTCGAGCTTGTGAACTTGTGAGTCATTTATGCTCCACACGGGCCTCAGCCTGCCCTGCTCTAGCCTCAGTGTGACTCTGTTTGCTGGAAGTGACCGACGCCTCCGGCCGTATCCCTGCGGACTAATCTTGTGACTAGGGGCAATTCCGTTGTTATTTTTGAGCTCGTGCAGGCGGTGCGCGAGGTCGTGCACTGAGCAGGTGCCCAGCAGACAACCTGATCTTCTTGACTGGTTGGCTGAGTTTTTAGACCTCTTGGTTCGGACATTGAGGTCAGTGCTGGAGGACACAAGGAGAGAGAAGAGGGCATTAATCTATGCCGTTCACTCCTGAGTTGTTAATGGCTTATTATTATTCTCAGCTAACATTTTGTATTCCTTTTCTAGGACAAGCAGAATGCATTTAGATGTCTAAAAATTATATAATAGCCGAAGTTGGCTTTTAGGATTGCATGGTTACTGTTTTACCTGGAATGTGGCAGCAAAGTATCCCTGATATCTTCTGGTCTGACAAAGTACTCAGACTCTGCTGTCTTCACTACTGATGCACTGTCAAGATCCCGTCTCAGTCTGCTCCCTAGCCATATGCTTAGCCTGCGAGAGGAGGAAAAAAGAAGTCCATTAGTCTTGGGTAGATAATTCAGTGCACAGCTGTCACAGACTTGACATACTGTCATATCTTATATCAGATGAAAACATTTTGATTATTGAATTAAGTTCTTGTCAGTTAACTCACCTTTTTTTCAACTCTGGATTCACTTCAAGTTCCACACAGTGTGCTACTGTCGCCAGCAGACAACAAGAGAGGAAGGACTGGATGATCAATTGCATTTTGACTCCTGTGGAGAGTAGAGAAAACATTTGTTAGTTATGGTTTTATGCTATCAGTTTAACTTAATGAATTTCCTATTGTCCCTCAATGCATGTAAAACTCATATACAGTATTCCCACAAGTGCCACACTGGTACATGTTTACACAAGAGTCCAAAAGCCAAGTTATTTACACTTATCATTCATTTATTTAAAAAGTTAAGCTAAGGTCAAATTTTGCTCGGTTAAGTAAACCTCCAACCATGCTTTGGGCCCCTGACCAATAACGCAAAGGACAGTCTACCAATGAGGGGTCCAAAATAGGCTTAGCTCAAAAGTCAAACTAAAGTGCTGTTCAACTGACCTCATTAAAAAACAAAGCAAAATCAATTGCAACTAATAAACAATATATGATGTACTGCCTCTGTCAGATGCTTTAAACCTTTGTAGACGCACACATTAAGAGCTGAACTGCTTATATAACCAGACAGATAACCTGTCCTTGTCTCTACACTTGTGCCCTGACCTAAAAAAAAAAAAAAGCAAGGATAGATCCATCAGCTTGTAGCAAAGCAAATCACAGCAATATCTTCTTTAAAAGAAAGTGCACATACCTGTAATTCTATGATATTGTAGTCGGATGAGAAAGCTCTTCTTGTAGAGTCAGCTATAAAAGAGTACTCCACAGGTTTCTTGAAATTGCCACTGGTTCTGTAAGGCAGCTGTGTCACTCTGCTAATAGCTCCTACACACCAGACTGGGAGCCTTTATACAGGAGGTGGGAGGGGCTCATTGACTGACACACACACAGTCTCATCCTTTTCCCCACCCCATCCAGTACACTTCTGCAGTGCTGCTGTTCATGTAGTACAATGCAACACAGTAAAGAGGTCAAGAATTATAATCTAAAATTAAAATAGTTTTAGAATAAGTGCAGTGCTGCCAGCTACTGTTCAAATGAGAAAACAAAATTAGCTTTTTACAGCTCAGTATAAATGATGCATCAACAAAGTTTTACAATTCTCATAAAATGTATGTTTTATTTCAGTATGTGTATATGTTGGCAAAAAATCAATGGTACTGTCCAGTAAGTGTACAATGTGTTCGTCTCAGCTGACTGCTTTCTATAGCGGGGGTATTAGAAATCTAAGTAATCACAAAAGAAAAGGTTTAAACATTCATCTTGTTATATTTAAACTTTAAGGTCAGTTAGTTATAGTTTTTGTTAACGTTACTTTCAGTCCAATTGGCTAATTGTAGAAAATAAATGTTGAGGAATGTTTCCACAGTCTGCTTTTCAGGGCACTCCCCACAGTGAAGTTTCATGTCAGCTATGAAAGTACACTGGATGATGAATTTGAGATTTGGGAAAAGGGCAGCATTGAGTAACTGATTAAACATAGTAAGTATGCCCAACTGTAAACACAATACACTCAATGTATTTGTTTGTACAAAGCAAATACAGTATCTGACTCCGGACTTACCATGCCATTTATTTTAATATTTGGATAAATGCGAACTGGAATTTTACAATTTATCTAAAAATAAATCTTGAGTCAGAAAATGAACTTGAACAACAAGCTATGACGTATGAACAATATTGCCTTAGACATTTGTTTTAAATAGTTCTGCGGATTTGTTACTGTAATACATTATAAATAATATGACTTCACTTTTTGCCTTAGGAATGCATACACAAGAATATATTAGATGATAATGGGAGAGCCACCGAGTCGGGTTCATGGGGCAGATGTGGATAATAAGCCCCTAGGGAGACACATACACAGAAAATATCACATATAACACTTTAAGGAGGTTACAATTTTTTGTTTATCACAGTCTTTATCTTGCTGACAGCTAGTGTAGATCTATGTCTGTGTCTGAGATGAGCATTTTGTTATGAAGAGCTCATCTATACCTCATAAACACTGAGTATGTGATGCCAAAAAGATTGAAACCATATGCCCTTACAGTCAGTGTACGAAATGTTGTAAAGACCAGAGAAACACCATTTGGTTTTATCAGTGTAGAAATTCCACTGCCGAAATTTTCATGAGGTATGGTAAAAATTAGTTTTGTAAAGTGGGTCTAAGTAATGCTTTCAGTTTTGATTTTTGTTTCAGTTTCGACGAAGGGGAAAACCAGTCCCTTGGATTTTTTCAACATCATTTTACAAACACTCGACATTCCACTCTAGCATTTCAGCATCCCATAATTCATATCTTATTGTTTTTAGTCCCTGACTAAGTGTATTTATATCTCATGCGACCCAACTCAAAGAAAACATAAATGTCAAACACGTACTGTAAACCAGCAAATGTTTTGTAAGCACTTTGTAATGATAATTGCCTCCGGCAGATAAGTAATCCCCTTAGTTTACAACAAGAGATTGTGCAATCATGACAACATTCTGCTGTTGCTATTTAGCTCCTTTTATAGAAATATTTTGCTTGTCATCCATGTAGTTACTGTCGTAGGATGGATTTTTTTCAGCAGGTATGTGGGGCAGTAAAATTGAGCAACTAATTCCAGGAAAAAAAAGGGTGTCAAGCACAAGCTACACATTTGACAGATGAGTCATAATCATTTTAATGCCACGATGAGCCTAGACATGTTTGTCACCTGCTCTCCCATCATTCTTTTTTTTGGCTTTTCCACCTTTAATTTTTGACAGAACAGCTAGGTGAGAGAGAGGGGGAAGACATGCAGGAAATTGTCACAGGTCGGATTTGAACCCTGGACCTCTGCGTCAAGGCATAAACCTCTCAGTATGTGTGCGCCTGCTCTACCACTGATCCAACCCGGCCATCTTTCCCATCATTCTTGTGTAATTATAAACACTATATGCAACCACATGGTCTGCATTTTTTTTTCATGTTTTGGATCTGGTTCAACTATTTGACCATTTCTGCCTTCGTCTTCCTTTTACTAGCCAACCAAAACGGAGACAAACAAAACAACTAATTAGAAAGAGGTTGATAAGAGAGACGAAGAGTGAGAGAAAATGCAATTGCAATTGCTTGCAATGTTCCTGCTATTGTTGACAGTGACTGTGGTATTAGTACTGGTTGTCATGTGCTGTTCCCTGTGACAGCTTTTTCTGTTTTCATAAATATTCAATATTTTGCACTTATCGCTTGATTAATCCTGCCCCTCACATTATGTCAAATCACAAGCATGTTCATCTTATTAGAGAAACTTTAAAACAAGAAGTATTGTCTGTGACAGCACCAATAATATTTTATTCTTTTGTAGCACTCACCACAAAATTATGTGAAACATTATGAATATATTATTGGGTACATAATCAGCACACAAGTCCATCGGAAAAAAAAAATCTGATTATTATTATTTTGCAATTGGAGCAGCTTTGACATATTAAGACGATTTTTTTAGTTGTTGTGTATTTTAGTATAATTTGTTGTTTTGTTGTACTGGTGGCATACTTGACTAATGGTTGATTTGCAGTTAAAGTTGAGGAAGAAAATCTCCATACTGAAGTGTCCCTGGCATAAATCCTTATGATAAATCAAACTGATCATACTGAAAAAGAAGATGGAGAAGTAGCGTATTATTATTTCACCTGCTGAATACAACACTGATGCAAATATTCGACATTACTCTTTCAAAGTTGCTTTTCCATGTTATTTCTTACAGTTATCTACCTTTTCTGTGAGTATTTTTTTACAGTCATCCTTGACAATACTTTGAAGCAGCTTTTTTTCTAATTGGAGTTTTAGCTCCCAGGGAGTCTCCAGCAAATCAAGACATGTTGTAATTTCCCTTCTATTGCATTAACCAGGCAGTAATCATTGTTATGATTACACGTTTCCCACTATTGATATCAATATATTTCCCACAGTTACAGTAAAATATAGTTTTAGTTTGGCGTGGTGGTTGTGCCTGGTGTAAAAAAGGTAGGGACCCCCTGCTTTAGATCCAAAAAGAGCCCATGTTGGGACACAGTGCTGTATTTGTAAACTTAAGGGCCCACGCCCATGGATGTCTCCCGCTCCTACACGCAAGCGCAGTGACACTCCTGTCAAACATGGCTGTGCTTTGGAAGCAGGAAAAATGCTGAATTGTGTTGGTATATCTTGGGAAAGGCAGCAGACATGGCTAGATTTGCTGACTATTTTATTGTCGTGGGATACGATCAGGAGAAAGCCGGTAAGTTTTGGCGGCGGGGCGGCTGGCAGATTGAAACGCGGGGCTGAGGTTTGTGTCCAGGCCGTCAGTCGGTGTGTGATGATGTTGATGCTAGATAGCTTTGCGCTTAGCTTAGCCACACAGCTATTAGGCGAGACTGGAAACACGTTTTTTCTTCTTATAACCCGGCCAGATAGTGAATATCAGCCGGCGGGCATGTTTACAGATAAAGCACACATCTGATGGAAAGTCACCAGTGGATGTTTACACACGACAGATTGCAATATTTAAATTGGATCAATCGAAACTTTTCATGGATTCAAAATCTGTCACATCCTGTCCCTGTTGATCGTGCTCCAGGTCTGTGGGCTGGTTTCACTGCCAACTAAAGGGACACACTCGCTGAATAATTCTCACAAACGATCATTTAAAGCTAAATATTGCGACTCCTCGATCCTATTTGTTTTGCTGACACAAGCGAGGTCCAGTAGCCAGTGTTTGCATCCATGTTTTGCATTTTTGTTTTGTAAGCAGTGGTCTTGTTGCTACCCTATCCTGCACGCTCTGTTTGGGGTCTATTTTTACCCGCTGCAGTCGCACCTGTGAATGATTTGTAGTATTATATTTGTTTTTGCCGGAAGTGTGCTCAACTTTTTCATGATGGGCGTAACGTTATACAGCTGCGAGGAAAGGCAGTCCTTGTGCTCAGCCAGATTCTCTTCCTTCTTCTCCCTCTCCTCCCTCTCCACTTTTCTGCACTGAGTGCCTTCTTTCACATGTTATGCCTCAGGTCCAGCCGCACATTCTCTTCATCCAAGGAACAGCTTTGCACACATTTCTAATCATAAATAGATATGTAGATAAAAACCCTTTTTTATTGCACAGGTGTTGAGCCCTCACATGTCTAATTTTCCACATTCCAAAATAATTAATGGCATTTTGTAAATACTTAAAACCTCTCATTCGCGGGTGAGGTTCCAGTAATAACCGTTGCACAGTGAGGAGCCTGGAGAAAGTAAAAAATATTAACTTAATCTGCCATAAGGGAACAAATTAAAGATCCTATCCTCTTCAGTGGTGTCCATCCAACACTGTGGGTGTCAAATAGGAGCCAGAACATCTGAATCCTCTTAGTCACGATAACTTGCTATGCAGGTAACCAGTGTCTTTCATCAGCTCTGTGCATCCCAGCGCCAACTGACAAATGTATTTTTTTGTGCTCCAGGGACAAAATGTTCCTGGCATCACCAGATAAAGGATTCACATTCAGACAGTCTCAAGAAGACACAGGGACCAGTAGTTTAGTTTATTCTCCACTGGCCGCTATTGAGTATGGTGATGAAGTTGATAATAGAGAGAGCAAGCAATACAAGTCTGCCATCTCAGATTGCGGTTGATAAGGGCGCTGTGGCAGGCTTATGTCTCATCCACATGTAAGTCTGGAGGACACCACTCCTTATTGAATTGTATTTGGCTGCCTTTATGATGTTTTGCTGAGTATAATGTAGCGTATCAATTGTTGGTGTGGGTTAGAGCTCTGCGGAACATCCCTTGTTTGTAAGTGGGAGTGATTTTCTTAGAAATGTAAAATGAAAATGACTTAGATTTGAAATACAGAGGAAAATAAAATGACTTATTTTTTTTATTAGTTTATTTCTCTAACTATTCAGAGCCTTTGCCCAGTGAAGTTAACTTAAGCTAAGTTCCCACTACAAGACTTTCAAAGTTTCCACTCCCGCTGTACTATTCACACCACACAACTTGCTGTCTTTTTGTTTTGTTTCCACAATACCTGACTGACCTGGGGACATGGGCTCACACACACTACCAGATTTTTCACCAGAAGGAATCCCCAAGTCTAGTCTCCGAACTATGTTTTTTGTCACAAAAACACACGTGGGAAGTGACACGGGACATGACATAATAGCATATGTGAGACAGGATTTTTGGATGTCCGCCAGATCCTCCAGGATTTTGCGATGTCGCGATCGCAACAATTATTCAACCAATCACCATGAATTGGTGCGAATCGCAATTTTGACCAATCACCGCAATTTTTCCGCAAATTTGAGTCAGTATGTGACGCTTAGAGCCAGTAAGAACGGGTTGACGTAACACGCACGTCGCCAAATTCATTTCCTTGTTTCTGATATGAAGACGAGACGTGTGTGACTCGAACATCTCACATTTACCAACAAAACGTACAGCGAAAGACTGCAAAACATTTCAGATCGTCCTGCCAACCTGTACGCATTTTAACATCAATGTACGCTGTAACGTTTTTTCACTCTAAAGTCGCTGAAAGCTGCTGCTGTTTCAATCCTGTCGGCTATCTGCAGTGGGCGGGGCTGCTCACTTCCCCCCGCAACTGACACACACACACACACACACACACACACAAAAAAACCGGAGATGAGATGTACAGGATGACCTAAATTGAGGACAGTTACACTCGTTATTGTAAGTGCAATGATAAGTTAAAGTCCAATAAGTACTTTATTAAACCGTATGAATGTGTGTCCCAGGCCAGGTTAGGAAATTAACTAACAATGTAAAGATCAACAAGCTACTTACACATATGTTCAAATTTGATTAATTCAATAAATTATTATTTTTTGTCTTAAATCCACCAGCCATTTTCATATTATACCAACATTTGCAGCATCCTGAGCCTTTTCGGTAAGGTTACTAGGAAAACTCAGCCCAGAGTAATTTCATTCTCCCCAAAACAAGTTTCCTTTTTATTTTTAAAGAACTATACAAAAAAAAAAAAAAAATCAACTTTTTTTTTGCAACTTTCACTGTCTCTCCCAACTTCATTGCAACAAAAATACAAAAGACATTGCAACTTTTATCGCAATTCTTTACAAAAGCTCCCACAAAATCAGGGATTTTGGGCCGCAACAATCTCAAAAAAAGGCCGCGAAATCCTGGAGGGAATGAGATACAAGCGAACAAAAACTGTCTGCAAGCAGAAAATCAGGGCTAAAGTCCTGTAGTGGGCACTTACCATTATAGAAACCAGTCTGCTCACAGTAACATGCAGTAGGTCATCTAGGCCAGAGTTCTTCAACAGTAGGTCCCCTAGGGGGTCCTCAGAATTACTGCAAGGTGGCCACCAAATTATTGTTAAATTCTTTTTAAAGTTTTTTCAGTCCAGAAATATACTTTGCACATCTATAATGTGAAACAGGTGCGTCGGAGGGGGATGAGTAGGTCAAAAGTTGCAAAGAAACTCCTGCACACTATCTAACTTGCAAAAAAATAAATGTAATAGTAGGCAACGCTTCAGTACTAGACCATCATCTGGCAAAATGAATGAAGGGAGTTCCTTTGCCACTTTTGAAAGCTTTTTTAAAAAATTTAAATGTCTTAACATAAATGCAACATATTATTAGCAAATATAAATCAGCCTGTTTGTGGAAAAAAAAAAGACATTGATGATAGGCTTACTGGCCCATAGGTAAGGTGGTCACTAAGATCTACAGATGCAGTTAATCCTAAGGATTCACTGTCATGTGTATTTTAACATTAAAACATGATTTATAAAATCATACCAACAATTATTTTTATTGCTTAGTTTTCTGTGCACTAAAATGCTATGTATAAAGGCTTTGGGCTTTTATTGTAGGCCCAGTTAAATATGCAACTTAATTTGATAAAATATGCAGTAGGGGGTCCTTGCTCCATCCCTCTCTCAGATAAGGGGTCCTTGGCTTAAAAAATGTTGAAGACCCCTGATCTAGACTACCAATCTTTCCCGTCCACCTTGCTCGTTAATTATAACCAGGGATCCCTACCTGGGTCATTACCAAGCCTCCTGTGCTGCGCTGGCTTTTACTCCACCGGCCTGACCTAAATCTCAATATTAGATTACTATGGATCCATCAGTTGGCAACAATGCTAAGCATGCAATCTGTTGAGGAAAAGACCTAGTTCCAATTTGCAATGAATCAAAATTACACTGTAAAAAGCAAATCAGTCCCTGTATAATTAGAATCAATACCGATTTAATGAACTCCAATTTTAATTGTTAACCCTCTGGGGCAGATCATGTTTACTACATTAAACTATGTCATATACGACATGTATATGAAAAAATAATGACCTTTGCAATAAACAGAAAGCATTGCTTTTAAAGTAGGACAACCCTGGTGTGTAGAAGTAACAGTGTACAGAATTAGTGGTGATAACGCTTCTCTTTGACACACACACACACACACACACACACACACACACACACACACACACACACACACACACACAGACACACACACAGGGTGGTGTGGAGGTACAATACAATACAATGGGGTTGAAGTTGCAATAATATATAGTAAAGATGATACTAAAAGTATATTGTATAGCAAAGAAACAAAGTACTGTGAAATAAACATCTCTATATTGTGTTTATTACCTTGCAATTGCATGACCCAGTTTCATTGATTTGCTTATATTGGTCTTTTCTTTCCAAAGACTTTTTCCCTTTGAGAATGAATATAATTCCATAATATGCGTCTTCAGCAAGAACACTTGTGTGCTTGGTTTAGTAGACCGAGGTGACATAAAACAAACGGGGGGGGGGGGGGACAGTCAATGTAGGGCAACTTCTAAACATAGGCCGTAAAAGAAATGGACACAGCGATGCCATACACTGCGACAGAGACCAGTGAAGTCAATTAGAAGCACTTTTCTGGTGATGGCTGAGCGTTACTGCACAGCCTCAAACTGAGCTTGACGACGTAGATGTGACGTGAGCAACCTGTCTGAAATTTGTAAGTCTTCTGGTAGTTGTGCCAAGAGAAATCGCAATCATTCCGAATCTTGCAGAGACAGAGAGCGTGAGTAGGAGCTGTCCATGAGCGTAGGAGCAGGAGCAAAACGTTGCTGAAATATTTTGTTCCGATGCTTTCATGGACTCTATGGGCTTCTCCCTTGACTGTATGCCTCCACGTCCCCCCGATTTCCTGCGAGCGGGTGGGGAGTATGATAAAAAAGAACATGACCTGAGAGGCCGATTCCTCCATTAGATATCTGACAAGTGTCTGCTTCCCTGGGAGGCAATGTCATGAGCCACAAACCTTGGAATTATTTTTATGAATATTGTTGGAATGTGAAAACACTGTTTTAGATGGATGCAGTCTGTATTGAACCTACATTGTATTCTGTATTTTCCTTTTGCAGTAGGATGCTGTTCCTTTTTATTGGCAACGGGTTATATACTGTCTGGCGTGCTGTTCACCATAAATTGTAATTTGCCAAGTGAAAAAGAGGAATTTGCCCAGCTGCTTTTCTCAAACAGTTTTTGGGATGGATATCTTCAATCTTTATTGAATCAAATTGCTTTTGGACACGGTGGCCAGTCTCTACCCTGTGTGACTTTATGGTCTGGATTTTCTGATCTGGACTGGGGAACGGCTTATGTAACTTAGCACAATTCTGCAAAATAGTAAAGAAATAGTACTTCTATCTGCAGCTGTATTTTGGCTATGTGATATTGTCATAAGATGTGTATCTGTAGACATGCAAGTAATGTCTTAATCAGATTAAATGCATAAATGCCTTTCAAGCATTATTGTAATAGTTAGGCCTGCACGATTCGGGGAAAAATATGAATCACGATTTTTTAGCTTAGAATTGATATCACGATTCTCTGCCACAATTTTTTTTCTCACGAAGTGTAATGTTTATTGCACACATGAACCATGACAAAACAAAACACATTGGCAGTACCAAACATAGATTTCTTTTGGCACCTATAGCACATTGCGCATCACCACAAGCCTGTAAACAGAGGCTTCAATGAATAAAGAAAATAAAGTACATACTGGCCATTTAAGTACAGTAGGCTACCAAGAATAGTGACATATAACACATTGGACTAAATATGGCCCTGATACAGGCTCTATCTGAACCCATTGAACATGTCTTTACATAATTAAAACATGTCAATGTCAAATGCTTTCAATAAATTAATTGGAGAAAAAAAAAATCAGTCATTTAAAAATTAAATCGTGAAAAAGGGGTGAATTGAGATTGCGATTTTATAATGATTTATCATGCAGGCCTAGTAATAGTTCTACCAAGAATGACTCAATGCTAGGTTTTATCCTCCGAAACCTTCATGAATTGACTTTCTGACAACTTCTCAAAGAGCGTTTGTTTATGTGCTGGCTCTCTTGGCACAACCACAAGGAAGGTTCTTTGGCAAAAAACACCCTTTTCTTAAACAACAAAATCATAATTTAAAGTTGAACCTCTGAGAGGTTCATAATTCTGTCTGCTATTTTTGCTTACTTATTGCATTGGGTTGATGATACTATGAAAATAGCGTTGTTGGTGTTTCTGTGATTTGTGTGTCGTCGTTTCCCTAGACTTGTACGCTTACAATAACTCTGTCATTAGACTATTTTTGCCTTTTATTCTTGACGTTAAAGTTGTTTTCAAGTTTGTGTTGGTCTGCGCCAGTTGAGGTTCATAGTTTAATTTACCGGATCCTTTTGATTAGCCTGAAGTGCTGTGTTTGACTCATGATCACACATTTATTGGCTTTAAACTTTGGAGCTTAACAATGGTCTCCTCATCTCAGGGAATGCCTGCACAGCTGCATCTTACTGACTGCATGAAATGTTGTGCTTTTTCTTGCAGCATTTTCACATTGCAACATAAATGAAATCTGGGGGTTTTAACCTTTTTTACCAGAAATTCCAGAATATGCTTTTTAATTTGTTCCGTTTTAATAAAATAACACATTTCTCATAACTTTAACTTGATTTATAAGCCAGAAAGTGTTCACAAGATCAGAATGTTGTTTAGGAAGTTGCCTGGGACCTGTATCAAGAAGCAATAACGCCTGATAATCAGTCCAAGATTATATTTGACAGCTGTTTATTTATGCTAAGGTGATGGCTAAACACCATCTGTTAACTTAGTAAGTACTACATTTGGCTAAATAATGCCATGAAGTAAATATTGTTTATTTTGCATACACTGCCTTTAGAGACTGGCCCTACAACCAACCAACAGCTGGAGATGTTGATTAATTGTTGTAGATACCAGATCTTGAATTGCTGCCATGTGTTGTGGCAGGATTTCTAAATCATTAGAGTTTGTTTTATCCAGGGTTCGTAAGGGTGCTTGAAAATGCTTGAATTTGTAACTGTATTTCTTTCACAACAAATACCTATCTGACTGAATAGTTTGTTTATTAAATGGAGAAATAAAATGTTGGAGAGCTTAAAATGAAACCTGCTCGCTTGTGCATGTGTGACTGCGATCTGCCAGTCTAGTTAGTTTAGTTTCCATATGTGACTCCGCCCCCTGTACAGGTCCTATCCCCTGACCAATCGGCTATCCTAACCTTAACCACTCAAGGTAAAATGCCTAACCCCAACCAATCGAGCTGCTTCGTAGGGCGGGTCTTGGCGTGGCCATAGTGGGATTCATAATATCGCTGGCAGGTTGTCGTTTCAATGAATGTTGGCTGGAAGATGAAAAATACAAATTATGGATTAAACAGGGACAAACCCCACGATTTGCCTCTTGTAAAGTCTGCTAAAAATACGTGCAGCTTTTCACAATGGTGCGCTCTCGAGTCACATTAAGGGTAAGACATAGACTTTTCAAGTTAGCCAACTCAAGTAGCCTACTGTACACGTTAGAACCTATTTGTTTCCGCTAGTAACTGTTAGCTAGGAATTAGCAGGCTAAGTGACTGAGAGTACTTGGTGTGATAATGTAATGTTAGTGTAACCGAGGGTTTCTTATACTGTCTAGACTCAGGTTTGGCTGTAAAATAAAGACACAGGCTTCCAATGCTGGAACCAAAACGGCACTGCACAGTCAAAAGGCAGTAAATACAACACTTTATCCACTTCTGTTCTTCCCGTCACAATAAATGCTCTATGTTTACTGTAACTTCCTCTTAAGCCTCAACTGAGAGGTTACACAATAAAATACCTTACATTAGTATTGCATGTCCGTTATGGCTTGTTCATTTGTGGAATATGCGGTGAACATAGCCAAAGTTACCTCACAAAAACTGTAACGTTAACTACCTGCAAATTAAAACCTGCAAACGTTAGCCCAGTGCATAACAACAATTGTTGATTGCTGAACAGAAATTGTCATACAACGATACAAGTAGCCTACTGTAAGGTTGAGGATGGCCTTATGCAATATTTACACTGCTCTATTCCAGTAGATAAATGTATATGTCTTGGCAATGAAATACATTTTTTTTTTATTTATCAGGCAGGTGCCTGTGCACTGTCAGTCTTCTGGGTTAAAATGGACTTACAGGTTGTTGTTGTACTGTCTCAGATTTTGTTCAAACCTTGTCTATATCAAGAATGTGTCCCAAAACCAAGGCCTGTAAAATATTTCTGTTCAAATCTTATGACTTCATATTTTCAGCCCTTCAAATTACTTCAGTTTTACAGCCTGAAAATCACATTATCTGGGAAGCAATATTTGGACATTAATATAATAAAGTATTATTCATAGGCAGCCCAAACTTTGTAGGGTGGAAGACAAACGTGTCAATATGACTGAACCATTACAAGTTTGTACGGCATGCCCTAGATTTGGAAAAAAGTGTGAAAAGACTGACATTAAGGGTAGCATCAACTTTGAGCAAAATCTAAGAGGGTGCAGCAACTGTTTTCCTGGATTTTGTCTGATTTGACACAGAATGACCCAGCTGCATGTCATTGGGCTCAAATCCTCCCACTCAGTGCTACTCTCCATAGCTGTCTTACTGTATGTTATGTTATGAACCATGAAGAGATTAAACATTTTAAAGGTGATAATTCAGGGTTAGTGAAGTGAACCTGTCGAGTGATTTTGTTTGGGGTAATTGTTTTTACATTGACTCAGGCAGGTTAGATAGCAAGCAAAGTCTACTTAGACAGTGATACATTTTGAAAAATAAAACTTGTGGTTTTGCTTAAATATCTGATCTTCTGCTATTACAAAACACAATTTTGGCTGTTTATAGCATTATCTCTTTTAATGTGATAAAAACACTAAATAATAATTTTGACTATGTATTGGTATGTAATTTATGGTGGTGTAAGGTGCTGGAAAAAGCTTCAAAAGTGCGAAGTACGAACCCTGTTTATCAGCGGTAACATAAACATGTTGAAATTGTGGTTTGCTTGTAGATTAAGATTAATATCTGTACTTGAAATCCATAATTGACAAAGCAATGTGTATGTTTTCATCATCCATTCTATATTTAATCTTGCATTTATTGCTTGACATAGTGGTGATTGTAACACATTTGAGATTTCAATGCAGAGTTGCTGGCAATTGATAGTTTATAAGATTATCTTAAAGTACAGAGATTACCTCAGGATTCCACACTTCTACATAAATATCTACCATTATTACTATATACTATGAAATTACAGTATAGAAAAACAATCTATGATTTTAAAAGCAAAGAGGTGAAACTATTTGTGAGTAATTGGTTTTACTTGGGTAATTAAATCCTGCATTCCATTTGCTCTGTCTTCATATGCATAATATATATGCCTGTTGCTAATACTGCAATAACCCTAACCCTGATTATCACATAACAGCCTCTGCATGAGTACGCCGGTATTTAAATTATCCAGAGGTTTTCTGTTGAAAAAGATTCACTTCCACTTTCACATTTTCACATCTGTCTTTTTGACCCTGACATGACTTAAAGGGATTTATCAGGAAAAACGGCTCTCATCCTTCATCTCATGCTTCAGTCAGCCGTTAGTGTCAAATGGCAGCCCTTGTATTGTTCCAGCACCAGGCTGCTTGTGGTCAACAAATGTGTCACGTTAATGTTACTGAGGGAATTGTTTTGTTTCTATTTTACATCTTGGATTTTCTGCCTCCATTGATTGTTTTCTTTAGAACTACACATTTGGCAGCTTCTCCTTTTGGATTCGGACTTTGTGGTGAGAGGCATCCTGACCACAATGGAGGAGTTCCTTCCTCTCTTTTGTAGAGTATAAAACTGATATGTAGGGAAACTCCACTGGCTACAGTTACACTACTCTCAGTCTGTTGATAAGGTGTCACGCTATCAGAGCTTTGTGATTTCTGTGGTTAATCAAAATTATGCTAAAGTTCATGTCAGGAAACATTGTAGTCATAATATTTTAAGAGGAAATAAAATGTGACAGATGGAGTAGGTTGCTGGAATACAATTTGGGGAAAAAAATACTGTAAAACATTAGGTCATCCCTGTCTCTGAAACCATTTCCTTAATCTGATGAGACTTAATGACTGCAATATCTATATCTTTAAAACTGATAGAGTTGAACTAAAATGAACTCAGCCTGGATGTGTTGAACACAGACATTGTTTTGAACTCGGACTAGTCTGAATAGGAATAACATAAGTAAATCCACAGATGTAACCAGGGGCTGTAAAATGAATTGCATCCAAGTGTTTGCTGAAAGCTGGAAAAGAAGGAGAGTCATTTTTTGAGATGAACTGTTAGCCATCATCAATTATCAATGCACAGTTACAGGTAACTGGGAGAAGGCTTAAGGCTTCAACCCACTGACTGACTGCAGCACCGCTTTATTTTTCTTGAGCTGACGGAAAGAGCAGATGATGAATAGATAATTGATTAGTTTGTATACATTTATTAAAGTTGATCATGACATCCTGATGGATTATTCTCTATGGAACACAGTTCTGCAAATGTATGCCCATCAGAAAAAGGGAGAAACCTTATGCTGTGTATGTGGTATTTACTTTTTTTTTTTTTTTTTAAAGCTCTACTCCTGGCTGAAATTCTTTTTTTCCAACATTTTCACCTGTGCATGACCTGAAGGAAGTGTCTTATCTTTTTACATATTTTTCCTGCCCTGCAGCTGTCTTTTGAGGCTGGAAAGCTTCCTGAATTTGATATTCATGACATCATTAGTTTGCTAATCTCTGATACTCTTTTGCTATTCAAACAGCACCACAGCCAATTCCTTTGCATATCACCCACACAGAACATCCAGAACAGTTTAGTTTCCTGATGATGGTCACCCTTTGGCTTTGATATGTCATTTTTTATGTAGTTTTGAAACAGGTCTGTCCTTAAGCTAAACAACAGGGTGAGGGACTGAAGTGATGATGACAATCAGACTAGGGGTGTAAATCACAAGTTTTGTCACGGTACGATATTATATTGATTCTTTGGACAACGATACACTGTTTGCTGACATCTTAAAGTCTGTCACGGTACGATTTCAATTCAATTCAGGGACCTGCAATCGATAGGAGACAATATCATATGCCAATATAACGCACTACTAACTAACTATGATTTGTCATCTCTTCCAGGCATTTAAATATATATTTTTTTATTTTTAATTAAAAAAGGATAAATATAATGTGGGAATCTAAAATAAAGGGGAATCTTTCAGACGATATGTATCAATATTTTCACTTTGCATCAATAATATTGGATCGTGGATATTTGAATCGATATATATATATATATATATATATATCGATAGTTAAACCCCTACTCCATACATTGGAATATGCTACATATACTAGAATAAGGGATAAGGTAATGTGTCAGCATCTATGGAGATTTTTCTGGAATGTAGCCACATTCAATGCACAGCTGGACACTCTTCAACTCATAAAAAGCAAACTTGTGTGCGGTCCTCCATGGACACTCTGACCCAGGCGTACGCACAGAAACGGGTGTAATGAGAAACAGATGAAACGTGAAACTGTGTGAATCTGAGACCATTGTGTAAATCAAATTGAAATATTCCCTTTATTGATGATATGAAGAATTCCCAAAGCCATTCTTACAATTAATATCCTACACAAACACCTGTTTGATCCATCTGCGGTGAAAAAAGAAATCAAGATACTATCGTAAATTCAAACAAAGATACATTTGCAAAGAAGTCGGTATGGATGAATATTAATTTGAGGCGTTTAACTTACTATTTAAGGGCAATTCTGGGCGTGACATGAAGCCGCCAAAGCTGCGTCACATTTAAAGTCGATTGTGATTTATAAAGGGAATCGGCGTAGGACGTGCGTGCGCATGGTTTTATAAATTTGAATATTTCTGTGCTACTCACATCCTATGTTTCGTCCGTACACCACTTCTGATGCAAATTCGCTGCACGGTTTTATAAATGAGGCCCAGAAACAGCTGGAAGATAAATCAGGAAGATGAATGAAACCCTTTTTTTAAGATGACAAACATCTGCTCTAATCAAGAAAGACTAACAACCTTTCCTCTGTGGTTTTTCACTTTTTTGAGACAATGCTAAATCACACAACTCCGTAATAAATGGTTAGGTCCTGTGTGTGTGTGTGTGTGTGTGTGTGTGTGTGTGTGTGTGTGTGTGCAAAACCTTAAAAACTTAAATTTCATGAAATAACCAAACATTTTTATGTTAAGTAACTTATGAAATTTGCTTTTTTGGAGATGCACTGATAAGGCAGTATTGTGTTGGTGCCAACTTGAAAAAATAAATTATCAGTTCAATATTGCTTTTACTGTCAATATTCGGCTGAATGTTGAGTGGGCAGTTTTTGTTTGTGTTTTGTGAAGAGAGGATACTGGCGATACCCCATGCCCATGCCTAGAACCGGGCCTACCTAAAAATGCTTGGTTTGATTCCAAATTTATAATATATTTTTGTTTTCTGAATTACCACAGAAATCTATTAAGAATCATCATCTGATATCAAGCAAATCACTCAAACTGATAGGAAACCTGATAAAAAGTGTAAGAAACTACTAATGCAGTTGGAATATTTTATATATGACTCATATTTTCCAACAGTTGTGTTTTATAAGCTGTCTCATGATGACCTAGAACTGGCCACAAACCTCAGTACAAATATGTGGTATCAGTTTACTAGTGGTCCCGACAACTGTTAAATTTAGTTTTCTTATTTTGGTAATAAAACATTTATGAATCCCACAACAGTTCACAAAAGAACTTTGTACGCACTAATTATGATAGAGTCTGTGCATACAAACGTTTTATAAAAGAGGCCCAGTGTTTGTACTGGACTGTGCAAATGTCTAACAACACTTATTAAAGGCTGGTTAGCCTTATATTTATTGTTCCTAATAAATATGTCCCTGAAGCTATTTCAGGAAAAAAAAAAAAAAAAAAAGTAGATATTTAAATGTATATCATATTTCATCAAAAAAACTGAAAAACATGTATTGCCCAGCTGTACCACACACAGGTTGTGCTGTATTGAGCTGGAAAGGAGCCATGATCTTAAACATGCACACGCGTGCCATGGGCTTGGGCATGTTTTGTTCTGGTTGTATAAATAACTTCTTCTAAAAAATAAAGAAAGAAATAAACTTCATTTTGGGCTTCATCCCCCTCCCATTTTGCTAGCGGATGTTCAAATTAGCATGTTCCTTTTCAGGCCTGGGTTCCATTATCCTCGCTGGTGGGGTTCTTTATAGATGTCAGGGGGGTAGTATTTGAAAGCACGGCTTGTTTTAATACAAGAGTGCAGCCTTGTGGTATGTGAGGAATTCTGTCATTTATTTTCATCCACGGTTGAAAATTTGAACTTGGAGCACTCAGAGCATGTGATTTCAATTAGAGGAGCTGTAAAGACCTGAAGACACGTAACCGTCAGACAGACTAGTGTTCTACTAGCACCAGTCTGTCTGGACTCGCTCTGCTTGCCTCTACAGGTGAACAAAGGCAAAAGTATAGCTATCATCCAGCTCCTTTCTGTTTAAACACGCACGCACACACGCACACACGCACAGTTGTTGACAGCTGGCATGAGTAGGGTTGGGTATCGTTTGGAGTTTTTCCGATACCAGTGCTAAAACGATACTTTTAAAACTGTGCCTGAATGAATGAATATATATATATATATTTAAAAAAATATATATATTTATTTATTTATTTCACTTATAACAATAACTTATTTCACCAGTAAATTCCTGTTAAACGACAAAAACAACCATTGGATGGGAAAAGGGTATTTTACAATAACTTTGAATGCAGCACGAGGCTGGCGAGGCGAGTTTCAAGTGAACGCAACGTTTGTGTTTTTCAGACAATGGCAGCTACAGACTTGTACGTCCCGGTTTTGAAATCCTCTCCAGTGAAATACAGACAAACTTTTACACTGTTTAGCTTTCAGCATTTTAACCGTGTTTAATCCAACTGCTAGCTAACGGTAGGCTAATGTTACCTGCTGCCAAGTGTAGTGTTTACTAGCGTGACATGCGGCGATGTTTCAGTTGCCTCTAACGTCCGTTTCGGATCATCAGAGAGAAGCGCAGGCATTTTAGTGGCACCGAAATGAGGCATCGAAATCCACGTTGCTATTCGGTCCGGTAGATACCGGTCGTTAAGGCACCAGTGCCGTATTAGCGTTGGGTCTCGGTACCCAACCCTAGGCTTGAGGCACTTGGTGCAGACGGGCTGCAGTTGACCACTGAGGACCTCATGTCATTATGATGATGTGTAGCACTTCATTCTCGTGCTACTCTGTGCAGTCCCATGTGTTCTCACACCCGGCTCCGATAGAGAATATTCTTTCAAGCCCAGCGGTGTCTTTGTGTGCCTTTTTGTTATTGGAGACGTTTTTATAGTTTTGAGCCAAAGTTGTAGGTTAAAAACGCACATGCAGCATAGGGGTATGTTGGTTTTGATTTCAATGACCAACATAGCAATTTGACATAATTTTAGTGTTGGCCAGAGCTTACGTCAAAATTCTAGTCATTCTAGGTTTTTTGAATAAGAGAAAATCCCAAATAGCTTGGCACTAACTGGTTAGCTTTTTTGCAGATGATAAAATCCATGTGAATTCCAAATATTTTGAAGTGTGTTGTTTGAACAGATGATCGAGAATCTAAAAAGCTGACACTATCTGCAGCATATGTGACTCTTTGGCGAAGGTAGTATTTAGCCAGAATGCTTTGAATTTATAAACAAAATCCCCATATATATCTATTTATCCATTATTTCAATGAATTCCAAGAAATGGGCCACATGTATTCAATTTCTGTCTCTTACTCTCTTGATAGAACATTTTCTCTTGGCTGATAAATAGAAAGTGTGTCCTAGCTGTCAAAGAGTGACTCTGAGTTTAAAATAACGTTGAGATGAAGTCATGGGGTTGGACCACGCAGTGCGACAAAGAGGATATTGTGAAACAGATCTTAAAAGGCTGTTTTTGGCATGTTAAATTAGAGAATTCTTTCTTAAATTATACATTTTCCATTTATTAGCTTTCCAGATTGCTAAACAAGAATGTTGCAGTCATATATCAACTCCTAAATACATATTGCGTTGTGTTTGCACTTATGTTGACATGAATTATTACATCCAATTTAGGTTTCAGAGTTTTGCAAGACCCAGCTATATCAGGACCCCCCTGAGGGAAATCTATGAGGGAGTTAAGCTTTCGGTGGTCAACCTCGCAAATCTGTTTGCTACACCTGCTATGGATCTGTATCCAGCTGTCTCTCTCAGCTCTAACTACATACTGTAAATGTGTACGCCTTTGTGTTACATTACATACTGTACATATATGCACGACCAACACTTAAGACTTTGTATTAAGGCTGCCCTTGTGCCTTTTGGTTTAACTTTGACTGTCTCCCCCCCAGTGATCGCTCGTTGGAGCACTATCCCTAAAGAAAATGAATGTCCTTCTTGCCCCATGCAAGCTTCTTTTGTGTTAGTGGTGTAAGTCCCATATCTCACACTTTGGACCGCATTCCTTTCCACACATCTTGAGTTAATCTGTCCCACCAGGATTGTACCAGGAAGTTTTTGTGATTGTTGTGGCCAGAATTGGCTGAATTTGCACCAACTCCTTTTACCATTAAAGTGGGTAAATGGTAAAAAGTCTGAGAGTAAGTGCCTGAGAGGTTGACTTTTGGGGTAAAAGGTTCCTGTTTATTAAGCATTTGTAATGGAGTTCGTTTGTTGAGGCTGATGTCGTTTCACCTGGCATCGTTCCAGTGGTTCTGAATTTCAATATTACAGCAATTACCTGCGGGGATTAGAAGAATTTGGTAGCATTGTTCATGTTTTCACCGTTTCTTTGCAGAAACTATGTGGGAAATAGACAGAATTGCAAGCTTGCACAAATAAGGCAGTGGTTGGTTTCATTTGTTTGAAATGTTCCTAAATCAACAGCACAAATTCCTGGAGGGGCTTAATTTATCCAACCCAGATTCATTCAATAGCCGCTTTCCAACCGGAGGGATTTTTGCAGTTCCTAGAACATAAAATTCCTAGAACCCTTTTTTTCTCGTGTTCCGACTGGACCAATTTAGGGATTTTTAAGTTCCTCTGGCCGCAGTTCCTGTAACTCTTTCAGCTCCTACTTCAGGGAAGGGTCTTTTCACTGTTCCCTTTTCAGCATAGGAACCTAGGTCAACGAGGGTCGGGTTTCCGGTACAGACAGACCAACAACGGGACAATTTTAACAATTTTCGCCATCTTATTCATCACTAAATTCACTTCTGACAACATTTTAGGCGAGAAATTAAATGTTTAGATTTCGAATATAGGCAGTCTTGCGAAAATTGATGCCGAATTGACAATTTGCTTCAAAGTTTTCGGAGTTGAGGAGCTCCATGAAGTGAGGCGACAGCCAGCAGGCCAGCTAGCTCGTCACTCAGCCAGTCATGCTCAGAGACCCCGAGGTAAGTTGGAGGTCTCTCAGACCGGTCTCGTAAATAAGAGGCTTTTATTTCGCCATTGACGGTTCATTTGTTTAAATATCACAACACATCATCACGTCCATCATAAGATTAACGGGAACCCGTGGTTAACGGTCTTTTCCGAGTTAAACTCCACCTCGCTGGCCGGCCGTCAGACACACACACACAGTCACACACACACAGTCACACACACAGTCACACACACAGTCACACACACACGTCCACAGCGCAGCAGGCAGAGGCGGGGGAGAGAGAGATACCCGTTTCTCTTCGGGAGACTTGTTTAAATTATGACAAATATGCAATATACATTAGATTTAGTATTTAGGTCATACTTTTTTTGGTGTATTTGTTTTCTGATTTTAATGCTATAAAGACCGTTGCCGTGCTTGCGTCACTCCCTTACCCCTTCTATAGTCCCTATGGCCACTTGGCCAGTGCAAATGCAAATGGAAAAAACGGTTTTGGGGGAGAATAGTTAGTAGATCTGTTTAGAAGTGGACTTTTCCTATAACTACGTTCCTGTAACTACTTGGTCGGAAAGCGGCTATTGATTGGCAGTAACTGCTACCTTATTCACTGATGCATTCAGCTTCATTCTTTTAATCTCTTTGACTGTTTATTTCAGTGTCACATTTGATTTGATTTTGCTCTATCAGCATATTTAGGTCTCTTGTTTCAGTTTAAGCTTTTTCACAATTCCTCTTTACAATTAAAAATGAACCAGAATTGTTTTCTTGGGACTTACTCGCTTCCTAGTAGCTTTTTTGAAAGTAAACTCTGGTCAAGTCAATCAGCTTCACTTCCAAATCACTATCTACACCACTATATCTTAGAAGTAGAGATGCACCGATTACAACTTTGTAGGCTGATTCCGATTTCCAATTTTCTTTGAGTTAGGCCAGCCGATACCGATTTTAGCCGATTCCGATTTCATTTTTTTCTAACCACTTTACAGCACACACAAATATTTATTTTCTATCTTTTCTTTAATAGAAAATGTTACATTTTGCATAGAACATAGAACATTTTTTAAATAGATAATCGATTGCTATAAAATACAACTACATAAATTACTCCTGGTGTGGGAAATTCACACACATCTAAAGTGCAATGTTACGGAAGAACCATTTCCTTCTTTTCACATCCAATATCCAACTAAAAATTGATATATTTAGCAAACTAAACTTCTGTATGTATGAAAACAGGTAATGGCAATAAAATAATATATAAATAACAAATAAAAATAAAATAAATATAGCCTTAATGCAGTATAAAGATATTTCTCAAAACACACACACAGGCCTGTTTGAACGTCAATAGTAACGTTACCTGAAAACAGCGTGTAGTTCACTTTTTAGCAAGTTTGCTTTATGTGTCATTGTGCATAAATGTTAACACTACCGTTGCTGTCAACGGGCTTATCTGCTAACGTTAGCTACCGACGGTTACCTCGGAACAATCCAGCAAATAGACGATACCCTAGAGTGCCGTTACCTGAAACAGATGAGTTAACGTCACCGCTCATTTTACACAGTTTAGCAACAAAACTAAACTCTTTAAAGATTACTACGTTTTTAATGTTGGTTTTGAGCGGTATGCATCCCCACTAACCTTTTTTTTAGTTCTCTTTTTTTTTTTGTTTTGTTTACAGCGTGTCCTACAGCGGCCAGCGGGGCGTCAGAGGCAGAGGGACCACACAGTGTTTGCTAACGTTAGCTTCTTGTCTCAACTGGGGTCTGATTAACAGTAAATTCATCAAAGTCAGTGTGCCCAACGCTATTTTCCGATAAACTGTAGCTGTCATATTTCACGGGACCCGCGTGAGTGCGGTTTTCATGTTCCAGTTTTTCAGCCTCAGAGGGGAAAGAGAGAGAGCGGCTGACTGTTCGAGCCGTGTATAATTACGACTGTATGACATTTCATAAACAGCTGATGGAGCGGCAGGGCGCCGCTGCTACATGCATACAGCGGAAACCCTGCATGTGCACGTGTGGTGTTGCTGTTGCGCGATGTAAATCATGCGGCGCCCGAGTGCATTTGACCGGCATAAAATCGGCATATGTCAGACTGACCGGCAGGTCGCCGGTCATGGCCGATGACGTGAAAATCGACCAATTCCAGTCACCGGGGTCAATCGGTGCATCTCTACTTAGAAGTATATGGATGACTTTTACAAAGGGAGGAGCACATAGGATATGACACCTCTAGGCTGTTGTGAAACCCCAGGCTGTTTCTACATGCTTCCTGCTTGCTTACTTATGTTTGTAGGGATGAGAAACAAGAGTTATACTCTTACTGAGGAACTGTATTTGAGCTGACATCTTTGATATATTCTGTTTATATTGTATTCATCTATATTTTGTTTCTGTTGATTCCTCTCTTTGTCTTGTTTTCTAATGTACAGTAGTCATGTTAAATCATACCTAATATATTTGACTTAACATTAAAGGCAGGATCGGTAACTGCAGCAGCAATAAATAACTTATGGGCTCTGAAAAAGGAGCGACGCCAACCAATCACAGCGGTGCTCGTACACGTCTGTGTTTGGGTCGGAGGGGGAGGGGTTAGAGGGAGCCCCGAGGATATGCTACTTTCAAATCTTGCTAGCTTTTCAACATTACCATGCCTGCCTTTTGAGTAAAATTAATCTGAAAATCTGTTCAGACCATAGCATGCTTGTTTATCCTATTAAATACATTTTTGTCCATTACTTTACTGTAAATCATGATTAATCTGAAGAGAAAAACTAGTCAGACAGATTAACTCTGAGATGCAACCCTTTGAGAAACCCTATAAGTTGACCAGTGCATTATTTATGCAAGAAATGCATCACTTCTACATATTATTTAATGAGTTTAAAGGTCCCATGGCATGAACATTTCACTTTGAGGTTTTTTAACATTAATGTGAGTTCCCCCAGCCTGCCTATGGTCCCCCAGTGGCTAGAAATGGCGATAGGTGTAAACCGAGCCCTGGGTATCCTGCTCTGCCTTTGAGAAAATGAAAGCTCAGATGGGCCGATCTGGAATCTCCTCCTTATGACATCATAAGGAGCAAGGTTACCTCCCCTTTCTCTGCTTTGCCCGCCCAGAGAATTTGGCCCACCCATGAGAAAGAGACATCATGGCTTGCAAACAAGCAAAGTGGCAGTTGGTCAAGGCCACACCCCCACCCTCCACCTTGCCCCCCCCCTCCTCCTCAATAGCTACAGACACAGAAATGGCACATAGGAAAGCTCATTGTGGGACTGGCTCTAGTGGCTGTAATTCTGCACCAAGGCTGAATTTCGGGAAAGACTTCAGATACAGTATTAGGGGATCACTAAGGCCTATATAAAAGCATCCAAAGAGCAGCATGTCATAGGACCTTTAACTTATATGATATACGTTTATTGGCTAACTTAAGATTGGTGATATTTCTCTTACTAAAACACATGCAGAGTTCTACATGTCGTGATGCTGTTCTCTGCACTGACTGACAGATCTTGATGTCTTTTTTTTTAATCTGAAGGTTCAGGGGAGGGATGTGGAAAGATCATTCAGCGATTCCCCAAGAAGGACTGGGAGGGAACGGCGTTTCCTCAGGGGGTGGAGATGGTGAGTGATAACTATAAACTGAAAACAACTAAACTGAACAAAGCTATGTTGCCTGTGTATTTAAAGTACACTATCCAAAGTGAAACACAGGAAAACAAAGATGCAGTTAGATTGAAAAAGATACCTGCTGGGATTTAACATAAAACGTTTTCTAATCAAAATGTGGTTGGAACACCAAATTTTGTTTTTGACAGTGTTGCAGCTTTTTTATAAATAGAGACATACAAATATCATTTCTTCCTGTTTAGAAAAGTTAATGATCAATCAATGATTGATTAATCACTGGGAAGAAAGTTGTCTGTTTTGCTTCTATATACAAATATACTACATTGCAAACATTTAATTAAGAAAATTGTAAAATGTCTCCTATATGTATAATTCACAGACTGGTGTCTGGATGGTTGCATCATTATTGTGACCGCGGCCTTTGCTGTCTGCAGTGTAGACTAATATCACAATTTCATAGTTCATATTAACAGGAGAGCAGACATCTGTGAACAAGTTGTATAGTGTTTCTCTAGTTAGTGAGTGTCCTTGTCTTTACACCCCTTACCAGCTTTCTGATTTGGTAGTTGAGAATATTTTCTGTACAAAATAGGGAATATTTGTCTAATAAAAATGTTCATTGACAGATGACAGATTGTACCCCAGGGAATTTTCATGTTTTGAAAACAAATTTGTCCTTTAGAGCTTGTGCAGCAGAAATTGGCATTTCCTGTTTAAGATAAATTTGTAATGATTGTTCACTCAAACATTTGTTTTAAGCACTTTACATGTTCCCTAATTAGGAAACCCCTTTCCACAGAACCCTTTTTACATTATATCCAGCCTACTATCTGATTCCCGTTGCTGTCTGTCTCCATCTTCTTCTTTAGGTATATTAATAGAATAGTTGCTTCTCTCCCAGGGGGGTCTGTTGTCCTTATATGGACAATGCAATGGATGGACAAATATTTGCTTATCAGGACTGGGAAAACTGTCAATTTCTAGGGCAACATTAGCACTTAACAGTATCATACTGCACAGGACATTAGCGCCTGTGTTATATCTGTTTTTGCTCATTTATATTGGCTACTGCAGATAAGCTTTTAATGACTAAGCAGAATAGTTTTGGCAGTCATGAGGAGGGAAAACAGCAAAATAACTCAAGATCACAACACAGTACTTGATCCTTTGAAAGTACTATTCAGCATATACTTCTGTCATATTACATTTTTCCCGCTCTTTTTTTATTACAGCATTAGATATTACATATAAAAATCCAGATACAGGTACGATTTACAGGATCCATAGCTGTAGATGACTGTAAATGCTGTGCCGAAATAAATGTTGTATGTTTTCTACTTTGCAGTTGAAGGTATGTTTAGTGTTTGGTGGAGGTCATAGCTAATTGTATAGCCTAATTTAGAGGCCAGGTGATGCAGAGCACCAGCGGGTGTAAAGGCCAACAAGTTGCATAATAGGCAGTGGTGGAAGTAACAAATTATATTTATTGTTGTTACTGTTACAAAGTTGTTTTTTGTGTACTGGTACTTTTTAAAAATCTGTAATTTTATTTTTACTTAAGTACTTTTTATCAGTATTGTACTTCACTACATTTCAAGCTGCATCCATTACAGAGTAAAAACAAAAAAGTCCTGATAAACTTTGTGAGAATAGAACAAAAGAAAGAAGATGAATCATCTGCTGTTGTGTCTGTCTGCGGCCGCAGGACTGTAGAGCTTAGAGATTATAATTATTGTATATTGTATAAAATTTGCATGTAAGGCTGCAACTACCGATTATTTTCATAGTCGATTTAATATGTTAATTATTTCCTCGATTAACCAATTAGTTGTCTATAAAATGTATTTGCAAGTTTTGTACATAAAAAGAAAAAAATGGTTGAATGGTCTGATTTCAACATAACATATTAGAACAGTAACATAAAATATGAGAACAGTAACATAACCTATGAGAACACTAACATAACGTATGAGAACACTAACATAACCTATGAGAACATTAACATAACATATGAGAACAGTAACATAACATATGAGAACAGTATCAGCAGAAAAATGTCACACATTTTTTACAAAAACAAAGAAATTAAATAATATGCATCAGCGGAACAGCGCAAGTGTTAGCTTTTACCTGCACAAAACGGTATGTTTCTAGTCGTTATGGTTATAAAATGATTAAGTCGGCCCGCAGAGCGGTGCTCTCGGTAGCCAGTCCGACAATGTTTTGAATGATTTGCGTTGGGGAGGCTAGTCTTTACCTATGGTCTTTACGCACACACTGTGCTTGTAAATAATTTTCCCGGTTCACGCAAGTATCTATTTTTAGGGGCATATTTGTGTGAAATGTTCTACTGTGGAGCACTGAGTTGGCTTATTATTGTCAACAATGGAGACTTGCTACTACAAAATAGTGGTGCGCTCAGCATGCATACCTTTGGTGGAGGATTGTCCCAAAAACCAACCCAATTCACTTGAATTCATTAACTTATTAGACAGTCGATGTATGTTTGTGCACCAGTAATTTGATTTAAATGACATGACTCGTCTCGTCTCTCGAGACCTAACGTTATATGATCCACTAGTCTTGATAGCAGTATCGATAAATTCGAACTCGGGTTTTGAGTAGAGATGCACCGATTACAGTTTTCTAGGCCGATTTCCGATTTTTCATTAAGTTTGATCTGCCGATACCGATTTTAGCCGATTCCGATTTAATTTTTTCTAACCACTAATCTATCTTTCCTTTAATAGAACATTTTACATTTTGCATAGAACATTTTTTGAACAGATAATCGATCGCTATAAAATAGAACTGTATAAATTACTCCTGGTGTTTTAACTGACCTACTTTTTACTTTGTTTGAAGTACATTTTTACACAAGTACTTCTAATTTTACTTGAGTAAAATGTATTTAAAGTAACAGTACTTTTACTTGAGTACAATATTCTGGTACTCTTTCCACCCTGATATTATGGGTCAGATATCTAAGCCAAGACAAATGAAGAGAGCAACCCTAAACAACAGGCATTTGTCACATTTCATGTTTAGATTAGGTCATTTTTTTCACTATGACAGGATCCTTTTTAGAAACGCAAATATAATCTACATTTGTATACAGTATTTGCAGATTTAGAAGTAAACAAACATTAAACTTGGGTTGAAAAAGTTATTTTGTACGAGTACTGAATTAAGTTGTGTTTGCCTTTTTAATAATGTCCAAGAGTTATTATAGCTGTAGCTAAAATTTTTGGATCTGTGCAGACACGGTCAAAGAGATACTATTATACCATGACCCCCTTTATTTATTCACAATTAAGGACATGTGAGGTTGTTCTTTCAGCATAAATAGACATATTGTGAGTGGGTGGTTTGAATGGCAGGCATCTTCCTGTGTAATTCACTGAGTCTGTTGGTGGCCATCAAGAGTGTCTTGTTGTGAGTTTTTGTTTATAGACGAGCAGTGGTGTGTCATACAGTAAAGCATAGTGCTCCTGGTGAAACTAAGAAAAATTAAAAGTATGTCCTGTCCAAAAAAAGTGTTGAGTAGAATTTTAGAGATTTCATTTTTTGTCGATATGAGGCCAAAACCCTAGCACTGGTCTTTAACCTTTCAGTGACTCTGAGGGATGAGCCAGGACGGCTCTACTCTCTCAGCATCATCCCTCAAGTATCCTGTCATGGTTTCATAGAGTTTAAATATAGAAACACTGCCGCAGGTTTAGCTAAATCTATTAGCTTAGTGTTTCCAGATGTCATTGAGGACCTGTATACCATTTTTTGTGCCTGTGTGGGTGTGTGTGAATTTTTTGTATTCCATCTCGCTGAAGTGATCCCCCCCAATGCTTCTTCATTATGTGTCAGCCTAGACTGAAATTGAGACATACTGTCCCTAGAGTGCAAAGAAAGCACCAGGCATGATGTTTCTCATTGAAGGCAGTACGCCCGAGCTGAGACAAGAGGATGCATTTAATGCAAGATCTTTTTTGGCAAATACCCCACATATTTGCTAAAACTGTTCTTCTAAAATACAACTGTATGTTTTAAGTATACTAGTATAAAATATTAGATAGCATGCTGAATAAGATACAGCTTCAGTTCTCTATGAAAAGGCGCCCTGAGGACTGAGCAAGGACAGGAAAGAGGGGGTTGTTCCAGAAATTTGCTTTCCTACTATGTGGTGTGTGTGACAAACTTTGGTCTAGAGCCAAATGACTGAAATTCCAGCTTTGAAGCTTTAATGAAGATACACCATAGTGTTTAACAGACCCACTAAGCAATTTGCATGTTGGCTCTGTTTTGGGCTGGTATGTAAACCATTATTATTTGCAGATTTTCTCTACTCCATGAAAAAAGAAAATGACTCATTTACAAACACTAAGGAACACATCTGTAGTAAACAGTGGATGAAGCTGAGCACGAAAAGCATTTTGCGGTCACAACAGGCCCCCAGCAAACTAAATAACCACAGATGAGGAATGCACCAAGAAAAAGCGTTTACAACTTGTGCTAGGAAAAATGTGTTTCTAATCTTTTCAGGCAAGTGATGATGATAGGAACCAGCTCAAATCCTCATCTGTTATGGATGAGCCAGGTCTGTAGATGGTCAGTTGTGCAACTAGTACATTTCCATCATCTCTCCCTCCAGTATGAAGACACTGTCCTCATAATATACAGTAAACGGACAGAGAGAGTTAAGGGAGTATTCACGTAGAAGGTTTTTAATGTGTAAACTCTGACGCTGACAAAAGTAGCTGAGTTGTGGTTTTCTAAAATGAATAACACAATGACAATAGGGTTGACTTGAACTTGAATGTAATGATTACATAAATGGTAAATTAGGGTTGTTTGTATTTTATTATTAATTTTAACTTATTGTACTCAAAGAGAATATGGTGATCTCCCTTGCTGTGATGAGGAGAGTGTTATTTTTCAAATTTCAAGTACAATTGTGTCTGCCTGCTTTGCTTAAGAGGGCAAGTTGTTGTTGCACTGATTGCAAATTTCTCTGCCGATGTTTGTCGTTTTCTTTATATGATGGAATATATAAGTAGGCAAGATAGAACAAAGTCCTGATTGGTTTGTATCTTTTATTTTTAAACTGGAGAGCCAGTAGGAAGCCTCAAATCCCTATCTCTCACCTCCTCATTAGCATTGTGTCCTACTAGTTAACTAGTGCGCATTTTGGCTTTTACTAGTTAACTAGGGGAGGAACCTGATGTCTAATATCAAGGAATTCCATATCCTTGATATCCTTGATATTAGACATCAGGTTCCTCAATGCTCAAACGGCTTTGCCATAGTGCCAGCATTCAAAATGATATTCAACCTGTTACTGGCTTAGTCTGTCATACGCACATGCTTCAAGAATTCCACCATCATTCCTGTGCCCAAGAAAACAAGATGAGCCCTGCCTGAATGATAACCGCCCAGTGGCACTCACCTCAGTGATAAAATGCTTTGAACGACTGGTCAAGGATTACATCTGCTCCTCACTACCCAGCACAGTGGACCAATTACAGTTTGCTTACCGTCCTAACCAATCAACGGAGGACGCCATAGCACACATCCTCCACACCACCCTATCTCGCCTGGAAAAGAAAGAAGCTATGTGACATTGCTGTTCATTGAGTACAGTTCAGAGTTTAACACCACCATGGGAGTCCCAGCCTTATATTCAACTGATCTATCTCTAGTCTCAAATGTTGTGTCTGTGGGCGAGATGCTGCAGCAATGAACAATAGTAATCCTGTGCTGGTCCAGTCCAACACACAGTATGCGGTGTGGGTTTTCTGTTCCACTCAGTTAGCTAGGCAAGCGGAGTGTTTTCTCTGACTGCATACCAAGCCGGTCATTTGCTTTTTTGTCCCACTGCTTACTCAGATATATACTGGGAGCCATAATTGTTACTGAAAGAAAGACATTTATACAAGTGGCCATCAAAATGGCCAAAAACAAAAGCCAATATGGGTGTGTTAAGATGCAGCTCCACTTATGCCCACTACATTCTTAAGTCTTCCCTTTTGATTGAGCCATTAAAACTGTCTCTTAAATTAAAAAAATCAATATGTTTTCCGCAAAACATTGGTGGTCTGTAAAAGTAGAGGGAGATGTTTTTGAGTGTGTGTTTGTGCGATGAACAAGAAAGTCAGTCTACACACTAAGACATGGTGGCTTATGCTCTCTCGTCCCCACACAGCTCTACCAAGACTTCGCCACTCTATGCCCAAATTTTAATTGTCTGGTCCCAATAACTGCCAAAATGGTGATCAGTGGTAAACCCAAATCCAGTCTTCCAAAACAATGGTGACAACACAGTCACTAAGTACTCTACAATCTATAATTTTAAGGAGGAGACTGTCTTTGTTCTTGGGATATATCTTAGTAATAAAAATTTACTTTTTGTGTTAACACTTTTGTCACTACTAGTGTGTTTCCTGCTTCTTATTTTCCCTTTTCATGAATATGATTGTTGTGGACCTAGTTTATGCGATAGACTACAGCAGACTCTGTACTACATTTAACAATTATTTATTAAACACTAAATATTAAATTTAAATAATAATATAGAATTTAATAAATTATATCTATATATACTGTATGTGCCTATCTGCCACATGGCGAGTAAATGTGTTTTTCAGTCTTCATTTTGGCGAAGGTGCAGCTACTTTCTTCTGTTGCTCTGCTGTCTGCATGTCGGAGCTTCGCGGGGAGCGGGCCGACACACGCATGCACAAACACTGGCGCACACACCAGACGCCAGTCACCACGTCACTTACTGATAGCTATCATTTACCTCAGGCTAATTAATTAGCTAGATCATTAACCATTGACCGACAAGCAGGAAACGGAGTCTCAGTTCACCTGTCCGGGAGGCTCTTGACACATTTTCCGCACTCCGTGTCCGCGGACAGCTGTAGGCTTGTATCGGTTAATGTTCTGTGCATTGTTGGACACATGCAGCCACTTTCCTGAAACCGCTTGCGAGACTGACAAGTCCACAGCAGCCCGTGGTGTCTATGTCTCCACCACCTCCACCTGCAGGTTGTCAACTGTGTGGTTTGGAATGAAAGGGAGAAAACAGGACAGAGTAACACGGCGGATGTCGCTCATATACATTTTTTTTGACGACGTAGTTAAGGCGGCAGGCGTGTGTTGCTTAGGCGGCCGCCTTAGCTGCAAAGTGCTGCGGGAAACCCTGTATTAACAACCTATGCTTTCTTTACGCAAATGTTTATTATTGCAACAATCCAAAACAATGACAAATACTGTCTAGAATATTCTCCAGAATAACCTCAGAGGTACTGTATGCTCAACAAATATGTTTAAAGCATAATATGTCAAACTCAAGCCCATCAAGCAATAACAGATGGGCCATATGATCTCAATGTAACATTACTTGGTAATACTAACACAATGAGTTTGTTACTGCTAGCAATCTACAACATTACTGCTGCATCGCTATCTTATTTCCCAAACTACGGAGCATCCTGAGGCCCAAATCGCAGAACGTGCGCATGTTAATCGTGCATCAAAGCATTAAAAGGAATTTGCGTTAACTCATTATTATCACGTTCATTTTGATAGCCCTTGTAAATACATAAAATTGAATATACTGTAATTGCAGTACTGTATGTAATGCCAGCTTACACTCATACTTGTTTTCATCAGATAAAAAAATTGTAGACAAAAAAAAAAATGTCTTCTTGGGTCCCAACTTCCTCTGATGAAGGAATTTGACCTGACCTAACCAGACTGTAAACATTTGTGTAATTTTTCTAGAACTGTCTAGAACTTTGACATTTTGAACTCCCCTCCAAAATCCCTGCTGTAATGAGGAATGGCTCGGCACTTCTGGGAAGGATGCTGAAGTTATTCAGAAAATTTGTAACTGCTGGATAGTAGATATGACTGCTGGAAATTTAAATAGGAACTTTTTAAACATATTCAGAAAAAGAATACATTAGGACTCCAGTATGACCTGAGCCTCTGGACTTGGGTCAGGTTCAGGTCACTTGAGAGAAAAAATCCCCCTTTTTGCTACGTGTACTCATTTATCTGGCCTTGTTCTCTGAGCAGGTTGAATAAGCAAATCATGACAAAGCTTAACGGCATTGTTCATAATCGGCAGCCTTGGTTAGTCAGCTTCAGGCTCTGTTCCAAACCACAGACAGATGTAAGAATGTAGCCTAATTGTATCACTTGATCGATTGCCTCAAGTGACCATTACTTGACATGTCGCACTGCACGTCGTTCTTATGATGTTTGTAAAACTATGAGAGAAAAACTAAACAGTGCATTCCAGATTGCAGGATGCCGTTCCAGCCAGGGGAAAGAATGGGATCATGTGTTTGTCAGGAAGATCCACACATGAGTAATCAATGCTTCGTGTGCCATTGAAGCTAAACACATCAGGAAACAAAGCTGGAGCTGTCAAGCAATGAGGACATACTGAAAATCACTGTGAACTCAGCAGGAAATGGGAATACACAGGATGAGTAGAAGCCAAAATATATTGGCGATCAAACATACTCGTACCTGTAGATGAAGTACAGTAGAAGCTTTCTGTCTTAATGGTTTATTGTTTATATGTAGTTGTTTGGGGAATTGAATGTTTCTTCGCTTGTTATTCACCCAATAAGAAGGCTTCCTTCTTGCTCTTGCTTTTTGAGTGGCAATACATTTCACAAATACCAGATCATGAGCAGCCCCTCTTACTCGGTGTACAGCGTGCGCAGTGTACAAAGGCTAATTTCCATCATTGGCGGTAAAAAAGCAGATTCCTGTACCTAAGTTTGTCACAAAAAGACATTGGAGGAAGAGAATTCAGCTTAAGTTCAGCCATCATTTTCAACTCAGACACCTACTCCTGCACCAATTTCTCCTCAACAAGTGTCATGTAGTAACGACCATAGACTGTAGGCTATATAAAAACTATAAAGAGAATTTAACGTTGCGTGGCTGTTAATTCAGCACTTTCCCCGTTCAGCAGCACTTGATTCTTCAACGACGACATCCTACCTAAATATCCTTCCTAAATTTAAATATTTTAAATAACCAAAAATGAATATGAACCGTAGCCTTTTTTACGAGGCCGCACAGTTACCGTTTATGCGTGACTTATGTGGTTCAAGTGTAATTTTTAACATTGTTGTTGCATGTTGGTGCCGTGTTCCTCTATCTATAACTTGATGCTGTTACATCTGTCAACTGCGTGTGTCTCCCTATGGGGGAGAGAGTGAACTATATAGGGCTTATATGTGTATATTAGTTATACTTAACCTATTTACCTCTGTTTACACTTTATGCTAGTAGATCGTTTTTTCATTTTATTTGTATTTCACAATTGCTTTGGCAATTGCCAATAAAGCCCCTTTGAATTGAATTGAGATCAGCTGAGAGAGAGAGAGGGAGAGGTGCGCAATAATCAGCTGTTTTTCCGTGAAGGGATAGTTAGTCGGCTCCTTAGATTGAAATGTGGTCACCACCGCGTATTTTCTTGCCTTTGTTTTGGTAGATGTGGTGTTGTTTGGTGTGGCTTTATTGTCTACTTTACATGTATATGGCAGTCCTTTCACATCCTTGTCCATGCATTCCTAGAAATGCAGCAGAATATTTATTTATATTTAGCGTTGCCGCACCCCCAACCAGTTTGGGAACCACTGATGTAGCCTATATGATTGTATGGTTAAACTGTGGTGCATTTAGGCAAGTATAGTTGTAATTGCCTATTTAGGTTAATTTATGTGTATCATAACATATTAAGTATGATTGGTCTTGGATGGGCTAGGCCCACCTGATTTTCTCTGGGCCCACCACACTGTGATGTCTGCCTACACTACTGTTGTTATTCTGTCATACACACTTACAGAAATGTTTTTTCCTGATAGACCCAAGTCTGAGAGTCCATAAAAAAAACACAAAAGGGACGATGACAAGTGACCAACACTGTGGCCAGCCAGGAGCTGGGCAAAAACATGTATTTGTCAACTGGTGCCAGTAGTCCGGTTAACTGCTCCAAGAGAAAAGTTTTAGGATGCCCCAGCTATCCTGTACATTTCCTCCCTCCCTTCTGAGCTCGCTGGCTCTAGACATCCCTCTAACTGGCTACTTGTGAATGTCTCTGTTTCTAGTAAACTAAAATTGACTTCTGCTGACACCAGGGCCAATGGCTGGTGACATAACTTGGATTCTTACACCTACATACTTAAATATGTAGGAATCTGCATACTGACTGCCTCCATATATTCAATATCTTTCTGTGAAGAGATTTGCCTTAAAACTCCCAGCACTTTCTGATGTATGCAGACGTCCAGTACATGCCCAGTTTCAAGTGTTGCACTCCTCAACACTCCTCAGTGTTGAGCTTCTTCAACAAGACTTGCCAACAATGTTTCAGTTGTAATGGTTTCCTTATGTGTTGGCATTGTAGACATAGAATTTGGTCCAAACTGCTGTATTCTAAGCCTGCTAAACTTAATCTACTCTTATTGACATGTGCTGGGTGTTTGAAATTTTAAGTGAGATATCGTCAAATTCTTTGGAGCAGTCTTACCCACTGACAGCATAATAACATGATGCAGTAATCCATTACATTGCTGTTATTCATTGACATTTTTAGCCATACTTAAAGAGTTTGGGTCTCTAAGTATGTGTTGGTTGCTTGTCAAACCCTGTTGGGTCTTAGGATTAGCATGGTCTCTGGAGGCTGGTTGCAGGGCTTTTAGAGTCCTACAGTATTTACCACAAAAGAACCATACGTATGGCTATATTCTCTCAGTCTTGTCACTAGGTGTTGACAATGCTTATTTTTTATGCTGAAAACTTTGCTAAAACATAGTTAACCAACCAGCTACAGAAGCAATGTGATGCCATATTGTGCATCTTTGTTTAATTTGAGAAATAAACGTTGACTAGGAAGTAGAAACCATTTACAGTACAATATGAGTCACCACTTCTTTTTTTTTTTTTTAAACTGGGTCCACTTCCAGTCACATTGATATCAGTTTATTTATTAATCTACCTGAAACTGAAATTTAGTGGCTCAAGGAGGCCCACTCATAAGGCAAATTGCAAATTACTCGCTTGATAGTTTCAAATGTCAACTGTAAAGCTTCAAAGAAGTGGTGGCCATGATGAAGTTGCAGATTTAGACGTGTCACCATTCTATTATGTACTATTGGGTGGTTTCTTGAGCAAGGAATCTTATATTAACATATACTGTACTGAATGAACATGTGTCTTGACAAAAACATTTTTGAGAGATTTGTGTGTGAAGCCTTATGTGAAAAGGTGTGTTTGTTGGGAAACATAGTATTCTACTGTGTTCAAGCACACTGACACATACTGCAAAGATTCACATTTACTCCTCGCACTGCATTAGTGTAAATTCAGTAGAGGAACAAAAGTTGTTGTGGTTTGAACTGAGCATTTATTAATGGCAGAAGTGAGACTGAGGCCTATGGTGAATACCGTAACTGATCAAGGGCCCCCACAAGGCAGTGGAGGAAGCACCTGTTCCACAGCCAGGTCATTATCAGCCATTATCTTGCTGTGCTCTAAAGGCCGGGGCTCAGCAGTCTGACGCAGGACTGCCATTGTACTGATCTACAACCTCAGGACAAAGCTGTTTACCTTGCTCTTTCATTCATCACTCCATGTGCTCAGAAATGTGTTTTGATTTTTCATGTTTACTTTTTAAATAAAAAACAACCTTGTTTACCTACCGTCAGCTGATATAGATAAAAAATAAGGCTTGGCAATGTGGTACTGATCAGAACTGATACAAGAAAAATAATGGTGGACAAACCGAAATACTGCATACACAAATACTTAAAGCCCCAAGAATATATATGTATACAGCATGTATCAAACTTAAAAGCTTGACTTAAAGCAACTATTAAGGATTTGAACATTTCTGACTTTGGTGCCTCATGTGGTACTATCAAAAGAGAAACTGGCAGACAGGAATGCCGCTAACCCCCCACGGATCTGACCTGGGGACGCCGAGTTCAGTCTTGGGTGCCTCTCATTGTGCTCTATACTACATAAGTACAGATCCAAAGCCTGGTCACAGTCACGCAGAAGCAGGTAAAGTGCTCGAAGGCCAAATGCACAGTTGCAGGCAGTCTAGGGTTGGAGGCCAGATGTGACCCTACAGCAGGTACTGGGGGAGGCATGGTACATTGTACAGACATAGTCTACCGGTTCCACTAAAAGTCTCCATCCATCATTGTAAATGTTTGAGGTTAAGGCCAGGTACAAGTAGGACAATTATGTGTTTTTCACCATGGCACAAATGCCAGAATCAGAAAAGGTTGTTATGGTCTGTTGGTGTCCGTTGTGATTTGGGAGATAAATCGTACAGCGTCTGTAATTCTTCTACAGCTCGCTGGCCACTGGCTTGTTATTTTACTTGCACATAGTGTTGGAGCTTACAAAGTCTGGTTATCCACATGCAACAACATGTGTTTTACTTAGTAGTCAATGTCACTTATTTACGAATACTTCAGCTAATTTCGTAATGGCTTACTGTGCAAAGCCAACTGCACTCTCTTGCCAGATTTCTGTTTAATATAAGACACATCAAATGGATTGTGAAACTCTGTAGTTATAACATGGCTTTGACATAACCTTAAAAAAGTACAGTGTGCTGACAAACTCTTAGGCTATGATTAATGCAGTTATATAAGCAGGTATGCTCATACATGACAGATCAGGTCCTTCTTTTGCACAAGTCATTGATTGTTTTTGCGATAATGCCGTAAGCTTTACATAGTTGATCTTACCGGTCTACTTGCTTCAGTTTTGACAGATTCTGTCACAGCAATGAGATAATTTATTGGATTAGGCTTGTTTTTATACTATTCAAGTGGTTGTGATATCAGTTTTACCACGAGAACTTGTTATTAAATAGTGCCGGGAAAATCCATGGACTTTTCATTGGATTCTGAAAGGGAATTTTTTGTACTCTTGACTATATTTCACAGCAGTTTCCTCCCTGAAGTATTATTCAACTAATTTATGCTTGGAAGATATGGTGTTATTTAACCTACCTTTGACAAAACTAAGACATAATAAAGTCAATTTAATTTTTGGGTCCCTTATGCCTGCTGTGAACATCACACATTCGCCTCAGGTTTAGCTTAAGGAGTCAATTTGAGAGAATTAATCTGAAAGGGTATGGATTTAAGCAAAGGAATGTCTGATTCTCTAAAGGGTCCTTTTTTAGTTGTCTCTTTATGCATTTCTGTTTTCAAGTTGCATGTGGTGAACTGGCTGTATGTTTCTAATTTATGCTGTGTTTTGAAATAAACCCAAGTATTAGCCCTGAAGTGAACAAATCTTCCCAAGGGATGTTGGGGGTTCATCAGAGTTGTCTGCGTGACAAAAAAACCCCTTGACATTTAAACTAAAAATACATCTTGTGGTAGGTTTTTTTTTCTTCAGGTGTTACATTTCCTACACATATGGCATTTATGAAGCTTGAAATTTATGTACAGTATAGTTTGCAATATTTGCTAGATGACTCTTCCTATCCTGCTTGACTAGACTTTTTTTTTTTTTTTTTTATTATTATTGTGGTTGATCATAGTCATCTAAAAATATCTCAAAAACGAACCATATGTGCAGTGTATTGCATAACAGATCAGCAAAGGGAAACCAGAAGTTGGTGACGGCGGGGAGGCAGAGTTGAGGAATGGAAGTGGGAAGGAGATGCCAGCGCAGCACTGTGCCTTTGGTGCAGTAAATTAACTTACTGCAGCCATGAAATATTATTTATATAACTTTGCTATTATGGTCATTTTGTTGACAGTTTTGCTTCTTGTATTTATCATGCTGACCTTGAGCTAAGGAGGAGGGGTGGGTATTTGTGCACCAAACTACTCACCTGGAACAGCTGTCTGTGGTTGTTTTTGTCCCCTGCTCATCCTGAAGACCTGATAAAGCAGGAGTTCTGGGCAGGCAGCACGCCATTGACCTTCTCACCCCTGGCCAGTCCTTTTCTGTTCTCTGACCCCGCGCTCCTCACTTTCCGTCATTGTGTTGTCTTCCTGGTATGCGACTCTTTCACATGAGTGGGGAAAGAACAAGGAAGAGGGAAAAGGGTGATTGAAATGCTCTGTGTAGTGCACATCTGTTGCTAATTTTTCCGTACCACATTGTCTTGGCAGTAACTTTACGTTCAGGCTCCATCTATAGTTCACTAGTATTGTCTGGAGGTTTGAATGATTATAGGATCTTTTTTTATTTATTTTTTATTTCATTTTTTCCTGCTCTAACATTTGAGATTGTCTGGCAGTCATATTTACTTATTTTACAATGTATTTTTAGGTTTGCAATTGTTTGTATCTTGTATGTTGCTTATGTTGTAATGTTATTTATTTCATGAATGCTGTCCTACATTTTTCTCACAATCATTTCCCAAAATTCCTCTTCATTCCCTGCAACAAAAATCAGAATCAGAATACTTTATTGATACCCTCAGGGAAATTGTTAATTTGCAGTTGCTCACAGTCCGATTCAAGGTAAAAAATAATAGTAAGTAAAAAGCTAGTCAGTAGGTGTATAAAGTAGCTACAGTGCAAAAAACAAAGTTGTACTTTGTAGTCAGGGGAGTGTGGAAAGTGTTTTCTTTTTACTCTCCTTCAGTTTAGGTCATTCTTGCTGATGCTCAGATCCAAGGAGCTCTGTCTACACACATTTTATTGTGGAGAGAAAACATGGAACAACTTTGGTGCCTGACTTCATTTGGGTTTCTACTCAACCAAATTATGAAATAAGTCCCTCTCCAAAAGGATTTGCGGGATTTAGCTCATTTTGTGGTAACAGGAAAGGTTTCATGACCCTTCGAAGTCTGTTTGTATTCCCGAAGTACGGGATACTCAAATGTTGGGATTATAACAAAAACAACCGTTCCCAGTCGTGTTTTAGTTGTATCATACCAGAGAAAGACCAAGCTGACTTTAAAGGGAGATACCATACTGTCTGTCTCTCTGTCCTGAGTCATCTTTAGTAATGGCTGCTGCCCCAGTTATATCTGGCCTGGCCAGGCATTAATGTCTTGTCACAGTATAAGAATGCAGCCATGTCCTGATCAGGCAAAGCCTCTGTGTTTTTCGTTTGATTGGTGCTGCTCTTCAAGCACTCTGCTCTGCTGTGACGATGCTTAGCAGGTCAGACTGCAGATCCAGTGTCACTGGCTGCATAGGTGAATATTGCAGTTGGGTGGGAGTCAGTCATACCAGGCTGCAACACATGATGGGAACCACAGGGTTTAGCTGGAGGGCAGCAGTTTACTCGGCTTTGACATTAATACAGCAAGTGTGTCCTTTGTCACTTGACTACGGTCTAATTTGGGAATAGGGCATGTTGTGTGTGGGTGCGCTGTATAAAGGCTGTTTCCTACGTGGTGACCTTTGCACCTGTTGCACTGCAGTGGTTTCTGTCATGCTATAGCTGAATGTTCAATACAGCTTGTGTCAGTCAGTGGTTTCACTTGCTGTTCCTCAGCTCTGCTGCATACTGGTAAACTGTCTGTATTGCCATTCACTGTTTTTTGTTGCAGCATTTAGCACAGCAGGACATAAATACACTTACAGAATCAAAAAGACCCCAAAGACCTTTTGACCATTTTTGATGGAATCACTTTTGCTTCCACTCTATTATTCTTTTAAATGTTAAACATCACATCTTTATCCATTCTGCCTTCTATGACTAGCCATGTGTTTATATCCACACTGCATTCTGTGTTTGACCAAATTGCAAATTAAATAATTTTTGAAGTTGGATGTTTGAACAAATGGAAGCATATGTTCTCTGTTTACACACAGTTGTGCACAGTTAAATGTTTAATCATAAACAACATTTTCAGAAAGCTCCAGAGGCAGATTCTGAAATCATTAAGACACTCAACCTGCTTCAAATAGTTTATTCACAAGCCAACATCATACTGAATGAACACCTTTGTGTAGGATGCATGCTTACTTGCTGTAGACACTCCAAATGAGTCCTAAGCAGATAATGTTGCATGAAAATATGTTTTTCTTATTCATTTCATTGAACTGCCCCCTTGGATCCAGCTACAACATTTAAGTGAGACAATCATTCATTTTTTAGTTAGACAGCCATAAGTTATATGTAAAATGATGTCAGTAGTCTGGATGCAATGGTCCCTGAATAAAGTGAAGTTTACTAAACACTGAACTCCCTAAAGTGTCTTTGAACCTGCGCCAGCCCTTAAGTGTTTCTCTGCAGACCTACAGGCGAGATAACTGCTTAAAGGAAACACTGATTTAATACCAGGGAAGTCAATTAATCGCACCTCCATGTGCTCCTTGCATGTCGCTCTCCCTTACAGTCAGTCTCACACATGCATACACACACGCACAGAAACACATCATACACACACACACACACACACACACACACACACACATACACACACACACACACACAGAGGATGTTATCTCTCCTGTGCTCTTCGGAGCTATGCAGTCCCTAAGGTGTTTATCTCTTTTTTTGACAACAATAAATGGCATAGTTGGAATAGTTTAGCACAGGATCACAATTATCTGCGATTGTCCTTGAGTCATGTCTGGCCCGACACACACACACACACACACACACACACACACACACACACAAGCACGTACACCTCACCACAAAGCAGGTTGAACAGATTTCCTGCGAGCTATTGTATCTGCTGGAAGATGGTGGCATCCTGGTCTGAACCTCCAGGGTTAACAAGTCAAATCCCCTCTCTCCTTTTCCTCTCTTCCTCGCTTAATCTCCTTCTACTTCTCTCTACTTGGCTTCTTTTTCGGCCCAAGAGACACTACCTCGCCAGTATATTTATCTTTGGCTACACAGATGATCATCTATTCATCAATCCATCTGTTTTTGCCCTCACCCGCCCCTCCTTCACTCAGTCTCCTCTCTCTTCCTCCATGTGTTTGGTGATCCCCTGTGTAACCCCTGAGGAGCAGTCTAAACACCGTTTTCAGAGCCAGGGCCAGTTGGGCCTGCAGCAAAAACAGAGTGAGACAAGACACAAACACTCGTCTCTATGACCAAATGCCTGCCAGCCTCCCATATTTTGGCCCTTTGCTGTCTTATTTGTCTCTCAAATAATAATGAATCAATCTCTCCACACCCATTATGAACGCCTTCTTGTTTTCAGATGGTAGTTTTTCATTTTGCTTTTTGAACCCATCTTACACTGGGTGGTTTTATTATTGGCTTGTAGAGTCAAGTGTTTATTTGAAGCAGCATTTTTGTCAGTTCTGTTGGTGCATGAGGAAATATCTGAAACTATCAAATCAGTTTACTGATAAACTGTATATATCTAACAGAAGACTATCAGGAAAAAACTTGTATTTCTCTACACTTTGCAGATGTTTTGTCAGGATTGGTTATGAGTCATACTGGTCCTTTGAGACTTTAAACCTGTTTGATATGCTTTTTATTATGGTAACAGTCATTCTGAGTTAAGTGCCCACAATTTGCTATAAATGGCTCTGTTTTGTCATGTATCAACAATAGTTGATTTGTGTGCTTTTTAAATATTCAATAAACATTGTTTGGAAATATGAATAATAGTTTTTTTCCAGGAAGTTTTTGGAAGATCTTGACTTAATTAGGGAGAATCATAAAATATAATCAGAATAAAAGTCTGCTTTACTCACTCACTACCCAAAGCTCAGCCAATAAGTTTGAGACAAATGTTTAACCCAGCCAATCAGAATAAAATTGGGGATGAATAAAGTTGTACATTTTATACTGTAATTTTATTCTGTTGGTTTTTCTGGACACACATTTATTACATGTCTGTTCGTCCAGGGAGAGGGCCCCTGTGTTTCTCTTCCTGAGGGTTCTTCCATTATTTCCGTTTTGTCAAAGGACAGAGGATGTTGTATGCTGTACAGATTGTAAAGCCCCTTGAGTCAAATTTGTGAGTTGTGATATTGGGCTATATAAATAAAATTGACTTGACATGAAATAATATAAATGTTTTGACCCTAATTTAATCAGCTGTACTAAAGTGTAATCATGTTGCTGAATTCCTGAGTATCTTTCTATTTTTCCATCTTATTTAAGATGTTTCCTTTTATGATCAGACAAAATAAATACTTAACATGCCACTTCCTGCTTTAAAGAGCAGATGTAATTACTAGACTGAAACATGACATCCTGTCTATGCTCTCTATGGGGGCATTAGGATTAGACTAGCTACAGTAGTAAGGCAGTAGTTCCAAAACCTATTCTGACTTACACTGATTTAAGGTTTGAATGGGTTACCAGCAGAATGTTTTAGGGGACAAAATAACCACTGAGCTTTTAAACAACTATAAATATCAATGCCATGACAATCACAATGAAAATGTTGTCTCTCAAATGATTATAGCTTAAGTCACAGTAACACTGTGTGTATATCTTCCATGTTTTGTGAATTGCCCTCTATGATATTCTCATGTAATGGTATTCTGTTTAATATCTTTTCAGTTCTGCCAGCCTGGAGGTTGGAGGCTGTCCAGGGATAGGAAAGCACCCACCTTCTTCACCGTTGTGCTGACAGATATCGATTCAGACCGACACTACTGCTCCTGCCTCACTTTCCATGAGGCTGAGGTCAATCTACAGGTAAGGCTGCCCCACACACACACACACACACACACACACACACACACACACACACACACACACACACACACACACACACACACGGGTGAGTACTTTCTAAGACTGAACTGTCCTTTAACATCTAAGTGAGTGAATTTTGTAGCTCTTTTTGTGCTATTTTCATTAATGCATCGATTTAATTTCTTTATTCTCTTTAATACCTTGATCTTTTGCAGGGTCACAGAAAGCTGTAGCTTATCCCAGAATTCAATGGGGCGAATGTGTTCAGTCCATCAGAGGGCTAACACAGAACATCACAATCATAGAGTCTCCAGACCCCCTACTGTACAGCTGTTTTAAGACTGTTGGAGTAAACGGGAGCACCATGTGGAAAAAACATAGTAATAACATGTAAACTATACACAGGACACAGCCCTGTAAAGGAACAGTGCTAACCACTGAGCAAACATGACTCATTAATCCTGGTGTAGTAAAATCTGTAGCAAATATTTCACTTTGTCACTCCATTAAACAGCTGTGCATCACATCACTGTGAGCAGCAGCCTTCTCGTCCTCCTTATGAAGCTCCTTATAAGAACGTCACAATAATCCTAAATTTCTTGGACTCTTACGATGAGCATGAGGTTCATCTTTGTGTGGGCAATGTGATAGTTCTTATTTTCACTTTTCCATTTTACGCTTATTGTTTTTTTGTTTTTTTTTTACAGTTTTGAGCACGTTTTTTACTTGTAGGAATGTCTGTTGTGTGTGAGATGTCTTCCAGAATATGAGGCATTAGTAGAAAACAAAAGGCTATTTTAATCAAGACTAATACATTGAAAGCTGGCTGAGGGATTCTGTTATAAAGCAGAGGATGGGCCTGTGCTCCCCTCCAGCGCTTCTCTTTTGATTTACTCATGCATACAAGATTGTGTTTGATTGCACATTAGTGGTCACGGCACAAATGTTCCAAATCCCCATAAATTATTGATTACAACAGATTTCTTTGGACAAGATCATTTTTATACTTGTGAATGATCTTGTTAATGACTCTCCCTGCCAAAAGCCCACAGAATACCAGGCTAAGTGTTTCACTGTGTTTTCCTTTGTTAGAGGCCTTAAATGACTCCTGTCGCTCGGCCCACTGTGACTTCATATCCTTTCGCATGTGGAAGGCAGTCACCACATTTTTTCAAGGGATTATCATAGGAGGATTTGGGGCAAAATGTCACATCAAATGGAGAAAATAACCAAAAATAGCCCAGTTATTAACTGTTATGGGGTTTCTTTTGGAAGAGCCTACACATGGGACACACGCTCAACCATGTGAGCTAACCAGACGCCCCGAACCTAATGTTTTTGTAATTTACTGTTATCTAGGGACTGGCAGGGCTATTAGCGAGGGCTACAAACTTTGTTTTTCACACACACAAATTCCACTTAAATGTTAACTTAATGTTTATATTAGGTCTACAGGACAAAACAAGCCGTAGAGACACATACTTTTGCAACAGAAGTTTAATTACAAAATGTTCCGGATAGTTATGAAAGAAAGGGACTTCCATATGAAATACTAAATATGACTCTTTTTGTATAAACATTTTTTGTATTTCAATTTTCAAGATGTGTATTGTCACTCCGGTTATACAAGTACAATTGTGTGAAATACTTTTGCTGGGAGGCTTAAATTTAAGAAAACCAGTAAGTAGTAAATCTAAAATGACATAACATATAATAACAAATAAATATAAGGGGCAATGGAAGAAAAGAAATATCCATTAGAAAAAAACAGTAAATATACAGACATATAAAATATAATAAAATAATATCAAAAGATAAGCAATAATAATGATTATATATATATATATATATATATATATATATATATATATATATATACACACTGTATATGTATTTTGAAAACTATATACATTCAGGGTATATATACAGGACACAAGCAGTGAATATTGCGCAGGGGCACTCATTTTGTGAGTTATGTCTGCTCTCACAATCTTATTTTTTTAACTTCACTGTTTTACTACTTTCATTTTTAAGGGAAGTTTACAGGATTATCAAATGGGTTGTACAAATTGCAGTGATTAAAAGAAGATGACCATAAGGCTCAGTCCTTACTGCAGCAGCTGCAGGTTCGATTCCAACCTGTGGCCCTTTGCTGCATATCATTCTCCTTCTCGCTCCTTCTGTCCTGGCAAAATAATTTGCCACAGAATTCTAAGCTTCTCAATGCTCAAACTGCCAGTAGGGTTGTGTACTGCATACAGTAAGTACTATATTTAAAAACATGAATACATCTGGAGAATATTCAAAGAGAATATTAATTCTGTTTGAGAATATACACTTGTGTTTATGTCATGTTTTTTGTTTTTTTTATTAAGAGTAATTTAATTTTTTTTGTTTGTGCCAAAAACACACTTTACCAAGACACATGGCTGTTTGTTTGTATATTAAATACTGTATTTTGAAGAATTTTGAATTTGATAAACTGTTTTTGTCAGGCTTGTGTTAATTATTAGATTAGGCTATATTTGGTCTCGTCCAGACATCATGTTCCTGCAAATATAAACACACCTTCCTGGATTCAGTGTATAGCACTGAAGATCTTGAAACGTGAGGATGTTTATCTTTACTCTCATCCCTGTCTACTCAGTTGGACTCCAGGGAGAGTCCAGACAGGCAGCAGAGGAATGTATTTTGTCTAATAATTAAACCAAATCCTTAGAATCATGGTGAAATGTGCCCCCTATCTGAATGGGATATTTTGATCCCATCCTCCTTGGTCCTGAGATACTGAAGCACTTCTGGCATGTTTTCATTGCCTGGAGAAATATACTAGATTGGGATAAGGGCTTTAGATGGGAATGAGCACAGAAAGGTTGGAGTATTAGTGCTCTGATAGGGCTCATGGATCCACGATAGACAACTAGAACCATATTGAGGCTGTTGCTTGTAAGACAGGCTTGTCCTAATTTTGGGGGGAGGTAGATAACATGTTGAATTGCCTTATAGTCTTCATTTAATTTGACTTGCAGTAAAATGTGCACTCATAATGCCTGACTTTTGTCGCTACATAATCTTTTTAAACAGATATCTGCAGAATCTGTAGGCAACGGGAAAATATTTTAGTATTGGAAGCGTGGTTTCCGTTTGTAGTCCGATTAGTATTGACCAATCACGTTTGAGCGGGCTTTTGTTGCATGCAGGTAAACCGTCCGTGTGGCGAGTAAAAGATGCAGAACGCATTGGCCAAAATGCAATCTCGGAACCCATCAGCTATCATTTGACGATGATTAAGCTTTTTATTAGCTTTGTTTTATTTATCTGCATTCATATGCAGATATCGGTTTATAGAGATTGGCCAAAATGTCGTCTGCACCTGGATCTGGTTGCTTATTGTACTGTATATAATGACCTGCGCACAGAAGAGGAAGTCTTGGCCCGGATATCCACAGGCTACACCGCATACCCGAAATATTAGCCGTTGCCCCCAAAGGCTAAATAGTCTTCAGACCGATAGCCAATGGGTTTCAAGATTGCTATCTGCATTCAGATATGTAGTGAACAGACAGTTAATGCTTTCCTGCGGTCAGTCTTTGTTTTTGGTAATATTATTGCCTACTTACAAGCTCTAGAGTACTAATACACTACAAACATTGCAGAGTTCTTCAACAGGGATCTGGGACCCCTTGGGGTTTCTCAGAGTTACTGCAGAGAGGGGGCACCAAATTATTGTTAATTTCTTTTTAAAGTTTTTTCAGTTCCTTTGCAACTTTAGAAAGTTTTTTTCAAAAATTAAAATGTCTTAACATGAATGCAACATATTATTAGCAAATATAAATCAGCCTGTTTGTGAAAAAAAAGACATTGATGATAGGCTTACTGGCCCATAGGTAAGGTGGTCACTAAGATCTACAGATATAGTTAATCCTAAGGATTCACTGTCACGTGTATTTTAACATTAAAACATGATTTATATCTAACTATTTTTGTAGCTTAGTTTTCTGTGCACTAAAAGGTATGTATAAAGGCTTTAGGCTTTTATTGTAGGCCCAGTTAAATATTTGATAAGATATGCAGTAGGGGGTTCCTGCTCCGTCCCTCTCTCAGATAAGGGGTCCTTGGCTTAAAAAATGTTGAAGACCTCTGCTGTAGAGTATGTGTGTGTTCAACCAACTTCAGGGTCAAAGGTGTTTTAAGACATTTTTTGATCTACAATAAAGAATATTGTTTCAGTGGCTAAGTTTGGCTAACTGTATATTATATATCTTGCTAAACATCAGAATTACTAAACATTGTGCGTTTGTTAGCATCTTTGGTATGTCTCTGATGTTGCATTGCAGTGTTAGAATGTGACTCTGGGAGGAAAGCAACATTAATCTCATGAACTCATTTTGACTCTTCTCTAAGGAAATCATATGATTTTGTCTCTTTGTAGGCGAGATCTTTTTTTCATTCATTGTAATTTAAGAAAATCTGTTTTATGTAATGGCTTCAGTGGGATGAGCAGCTGTGCTGAATGGGAACAGATAGGGAAAGAAGATAATTAACAGTCCAAACTTTCATAAATGTGTGTCTCCTCTCTGGAGACAAAGGAGTATTTCAAAGATTTTTTTGGCTTGGTGCTACGACTTTGTCTGATGCAGGAGTTTTATCCTGGCTATTTTTGTTTTGTAGAATGAAATACAATTACTTTCCACTTTGAAACCTATTTCAGAATTCACTCCTCAAATGTAAATGGAAAAGTTATCAGAAGTTGGGTGTCCATCCATAAACTTGTACGCAAGTTGGTTTATCAAACTAAATGTCAGCATACATTACTCACAGGGTTCAAAATAAGCACCATTTATCAGCCAAATGCTGGTAAAATATGCAAGTGGCTGGTAGATTTGCTTCACCCACCAGCCCAAAAAAACAATGGTAATCTATTGAGTGGCTGGTCAAATTTGAACATTCACTAGCCATTTGGCGGGTAAACGGAAAAGTTAATTTTGAGCCATGATTACTCAGTATTATACAGTTCCATTAAACACTCTTTATGTGGAAGCACATCAGTTATTTAACACATGCAATGTTAGATGCATGCCACACGCATACTGGACAATGTAATGACTTTGAGGCACATGATGTATTTACAAGCTCAGCTAGGAGCTCAGTGGTGCTGGCATGCTCTACTACAGTACATTTCATAGTCTGTAGTCCATGGCACTGTGTTGAACTCTTTTGTTTCTTTTGTGTTTCAGGGATCAAAGAGTATTGAGACTGATGGAGATGACGATGAGGAGGCGGAGGAGGATGGCCTGATCCAGCCAGCTCAAGTGTTTGCACCAAAAAGTCTCATTCTCGTGTCTAGGCTGGATTATCCCGAAATATTCCGGGTAATAAAAACACCATATGATTAAATCTTGATTAAAAAAATATTTTTCTACATATACTCAGAATTTTTATCAAATCAGTGCTTTCTTCATCTCTGAGATGAGGCTTTTCTGCTCTGTACTGTCTGCAAAATAGGCCTGAGTTTGCCTAAGTCTAAGCCCCAAATTCAGTAAAGTAAATGAGACATAGAAACATAAGCACCTCTGATCTTTTCTTCACAGACTGAGTTGATCACAGGTTTTGCAGACTCACAGTTGGCTATTCATGTAAATAGGTTCTTCTGTTTCTACATGTATGTAGATGCTATTAGACATTACCTACATGTTTAACCATTAGCTGTAATATTGATGACTATATAGAGAAGTTATTCTCTGTATGTGTCCATGTGTAATGTCTTTGTTTTATTTCCCATCATTTTAGGGGTGCTTGGGTCTGATCTACACAGTGCACATCGATAGCCTAAGTTTCCCTTTAGAGGGTCTGGTGGCTAGCCTCTTTACATTCCAGGTTCCTGTTGCTGGTGGATCCCAGGTAAGTCTTCACTGAGGCAAAGCATGTCCAAAGTACCACAGTCTGTAAGACATCCAGTCATCCAGTCAGCAGTGAAGCATGCAACAGATTACTTACTTACACCTTTGAAACACAGCCTGGAGCCAAAATGTATCTCAATCATTTTGGGAACATTACTGTATGTTTACAACTGCCATTTGGGCAGTGCTCAGGTAAAAAATCAGACTTTATTTTAAAGTGCTCATATTATGCTATTTTTCAGGTTCATAATTGTATTTAGAGGTTGTACCAGAATAGGTTTACATGGTTTAATTTTCAAAAAACACCATATTTTTGTTGTACTGCACACTGCTGCAGCTCCTCTTTTCACCCTGTATGTTGAGCTCTCTGTTTTATCTACAGAGTGAGGCATCTCACTTCTGTTCTATCTTTGATGGGAGTCGCACATGCGCACTACCTAGGTAAGCGCTGCTAGCTAATCAGAAGCAGAGTATGAGGGAGTGCCACGCTAGCAGCTAGGCGAGCATTATAACGTGTGTTACACAGTGACACACGTTCGTCACGGAAGTAAAGGCTGGACTACAATAGAGCTGTTTGGAGCAGTTTGTGAACAGTGTTTTCTGTTGGAGATGGTAAGTCCCTTTGGGGTGGACTTTGGGTTTTTTCACTTTGTAAACCTATAACGTGCACAAGAAAGATATATAACACTATAAAGGAAAAGGAAAAAGCCAAACAGCATAATATGAGCACTTTAAACAATGGCTAATGTGCTGTAAAAGGGAAGAATCTGGCCCATTCCCCAGCAAGACGCCACTTAAAATCCCAAGTCCCCATGTCGGCCATTAGGCAGAACCTCAGCAGTGGAACAGACCCATTTTGTCAAAACAGAACCTTGTTAAACATCTGGGTATGTATATATGGGTAGATTTTCACTTGACTGAAGAACGTCACTTTTATTTTCTACATCTTAAATGTCTCTCCCAACCACTTTTCCCCTCCAAGCATGCTGTAATGTAAATCACAAACCATTCAGAAGACTTTGATATCCCAAGCACAACTGTTGCATCACCAATTTGACTCGATTAGTCAGTAAATGCACATTTCAGCAGCAGATACACACTATGGGTATTTTTTTAAAACACAAATCTTTTTAAAGGAATCTGTAATATTACTGCAGCTGTGCGCTGCACCAGTTATATTTTGGTGAACATGTCATTGAGGTTTTCTTTGCTCAATGACGAGCAAACTCATTCAAATGGCTAATTCGGTCCTGCAGCTGCAGTGTTAGTGTACACTAAATGGCATGTGTCTTCTTTATTTGATGCAGCCACAGTACACTTGGCTTTAAATCTTAATGGATGATGTCAGTTGCAGTACTGCTCGACCCTTTAGACCTGATGGCCGTAGACATTTTCCGTGACTGTTTTCTGACATTTACAGCTTCTGTTTTTCTTTACAGAAGCTGTTTAGCCTGGGAGCAGGTGACCGGCAGCTCATCCAGACGCCTCTGAACGACACGTTGCCTGTCACGTGTAAAAGTGTTGCTCTGCTCTTCCAGCAGCTGGGTGGGTCCAGGCTCTTTGATAACTACTAACTAGTAATCATGAGACAGGAAGAGACTTATTGAGTCAGACCATGACTTGTTTGTGACTGTACACTTGTATTTCTGCCCCGTCATTAGTTTGTTATGAATACGAATCCTGCTGTAAAGTGTATTGAATGAACAATCATTTCCTGCTGCAGGTTGTCACGTCTACATAATATCACACTTAGGTTTTATAGGTTATAATCTGACAGTTCTGACACTTAAAGAACATTTGTCTTCTGTAATCATATTAGTGGCATCATCGTCTTAGGCGATTCAATTAAGCAGCAGCTTGTGTGTGACATATTTCACATTCATTCAGTCTTGATCCTTTCAGATTTTTAGAGGCTCCGTTCTACTTTGTAAAAGTCCTACAGTGCTGCAGTTTACCACCACGTGATTAGCAATCAAGAGACTTTAGCAATGAGCCATTAAGAACTTGGATTAATTCTACACTAAATGTGTCTGAGGCAAGATTATGTGGTTTTCGCTTTGTCCCATCAATGTTTCTGTTATTTTGACTGGGCTAGAACTAGCACATGATAAAGATTTGATTCAGTTTGCTGGTTTCACGTTGCCATGTTTGCTCAATATGTTAACTGTTCAGACTGTAAACGATTTGCACAGGCAATACGTGCTTTGTTAAAGATATAACATGCCTGATTGACCATGACTCATGATGTTTGGAGTGTGTACCTAGCACTTTCCTCAGCCTTTAAAAAGGACAGTTTGGCATACTTCATGAACTGAGCAATTAAGCATTATATTTTTAGATTTTCAGGTCATTTTAATAGTAAATTTTTGCAACTCGAGACGTACATCCATTAGAGTGAAAGAAATTAAATATAATTCACCTGTAATTTGATTTGTAATGGAAAGTTGGCCCTCATTTATCCTCATTTGATTAGAAGAATGTGATTCAAAACAGAGTGGATTTTATTTCCTGAGTGTATTAACACCACAAACTCTGTTTGTTTGGACAAAGTGGTGAACATGCACATGGGGGGTACTTGCACGATACACATGTGATCAGGGTTATGTGGAAGTCATGCATTTGTAGCCAATCTGGATACACAAAACAAAGCAATCTTAACACAATACCCAGCCATGGCCTCTCAGTCCTCATAAGCCTGTTTCCATTAATCAGTTCAGCATATGTTATGGAGCGCTTTTTGTCCTTGAAAGGGCTACAGGGCCACTATAAATGTGTGTTGGAAAGGTGCTCAATATGTGACATTGTTAAAACAATGCAGCGGAAACTCACCTTACCCCACAACTTATCGTTTGTGTAGGGATTAAACAAACAAGATATAACCTCTTAATTAATGGTAGGCAGATTTAGTTTTCTTTCTTATTTTTTAACCCTTTGGGCAGAGCCAGGCTAGCTGTTCCCCCTGTTTGTAGGCTAAGCTATGCTAAATGTCTCCTGGCTGTAAGCCTTACTGTATATAAGCGAACAAACCTGACAGTGGTATCATTCTTTTCATCTAACTCTTGGCTAGCAAATCACCTTATTTATTTACTGCAGAGGGTTAATGTAGGGCCATAGATATTCAATGGGTCAGTCTATCTTCTGATCATACCAGAAAAAAAAGTGTATAGTTATGTCAGTCCTTAATCCCACTTTGATTAACTATTCATATAATATTTGTTTTGAACTGTGTAGCCAGACAAATGTATGTAGGAATCTCTGATTGAGAGTCAAGCCGTCATGGCATACAGAGTGAAAGTGACAGTTAGATGTTAATCATTCCCCCGCCCTTAAAACTGATTTCCCTGCATTCTGACAGGAAGGTAAAAGTCATAAGTCAGCTGATCAGCTAAACATAAATGGGGGGAACATGTGCATTGTTTCTACTTACTATATTAGGTGATTCTCATGTCCATTTAAGGATTTGCTTATAGCCGTCAGGTCGGCGCATTATTCTGTGTGCGCAGGGCACCCGAGTCACCAGAGAGGAATGTGTGTTAAACATGTAGGAAGTACATCCCCCCCGGTGGCAAGATAAAACCGGCCATCAACAGCCCTGTTGTTTGTTGTTTGTTGCCTTTGTCTCTTCTGTTGTCCGGGGATGTTGCTGTCACCTAATTTATTTAGGGCTCGGAAGTGCGTTGCTGTTTCCAGAAGATAAGTAAACGCCTAAACCTGAGATGTTATTATGAAACCGGAGCCTCAGTTATTAAAATGGGCGAGGCACACTCCTTTACAGAATTTACACTCACCATGTCTATAAGAGATAAAACAACTAATTTGGTTTGATGAGCCTGTTAACCTTAAAACTCAGATTTTGTTGAGGCTCATGTTCAGTTTCCTGTTTATAACTGAAGTGCTTCACTCAGGCAGGCAAACATCCAAAACCAGCGCCCCCAGTGGCGCTGATATGTCTGCCAGTTTTCCTCTCTCTTCATCACTCCAATGTGTGATGAATTGGTCAGTTGCTTGATAGAAAACAATAACAGGAACTGTAAACTTAGAATTCTTCCTGATTGTCACATCGGTATTTGAAATACAGTATTATTTATACTGTGTGAGCGTGTGTAATTTCCTTTGTTTTTCAGAGATGAGTTTTCCTTTAGTTTTATATTCAGTGTTTGACATAAACTGACCTATTTGGTTGTGGAAATGTATTGTCTTTGTCATGAGCCAGCAGGTTCCATGGCTTAAAAAAAGCAGTGGACAGACTGCAGATTATGTGCAGTTATTCAAACTGTAATTATTGCAGTTGTTGTGATCGATGGAAGATTACACTAATATTGGTTTAATGCAAATCAAATGAAGACAGCTGAACAATGTTGCAGGAACAAAAGTAATTTTCTAGGAATTTACTTAAATACATAAACTGTTCAATACGCTTGCCTCATGTATTTGCCCCGAGCCATGGGAAACAAAAAGGCAGTGCTGTACTCACCTACCAAAGTGATGCTCTCTTCTGATATAAAGGCAGAGTTGCCGCTATAGTTTCAGGCTTCTTCTTCACCAAAGAACCGACACAGCGCAGCCTTTGTGGTGCTGCATAGGTAGCGGTCTCAAACATTGCCTTTCACGTTGACAATTAAATTCAGATTTGGTTGGCTCCACAGGTTTTGGAGTCATGCTGCACCAGACCTATTTTCAAAATGAGATTAGAACACAAACAATGCCACCCAATCCTTAAGTAGCGCTACAACCTTCTATATTAAGATTGGTATGGTTGGTCTGCGAAGCACTGCAAAATTACAAGAACAATTCCACAGAATATTGTATGTTTTGAATTGCAGTAATCAGTCTTAAAGCTGTTATGGATACAAACAGAACTTCCAAATGAATATTGTGTGATCTAATCTGTTTGAAGTTTGAAATTCTCCACAAATAGCCACGAATGTTTGATGAATGATCTGGAAAAATGTGGCAGTCACATTCCAACAAATACCTCATTGTTTTTTGTTCTCTGTTGCTTTCTCTTTACAGGAATTCAAAATGTTCTAAGCCTGTTTTGTGCGGTTCTGACAGAACACAAGGTTTTGTTCCACTCCACCAGTTACCAGAGGCTTGAAGAGGCGTGTCGCGCCCTGGAAGCCCTCATGTTTCCCCTGAAATACAGGTAAGCATGTGTTTGACCCAACGGCAGAATAGATTCTCATGTGAATTTCCACTAACAACTCCGCTAGTGCCGTGACTTTCATGGCTTGTGATTCGACTGATGATTAACTTTGTTCATCATTGTATTCAGTTGTATATCTGCTGGATACGTTTACTATTTAAACATTTTGCAAAATTCAACCTCGTTTAACCTTGTATATTTTATTAACCTCAAAGGATTTTTCCATTCACTTTTCAGAATTCACTTCTGCTAAAAGTGCCTTTTACTTGTGCAGTGGTTCGCATCCTGTGACACAACTGAGTTTTGAGTGAATTTTAGGAGAAGTAATTTTTACAAATAACTGCCCATCACTACATGGCTGCATTAGGCTGCATTCACACCAAATCAGGTGATGCTGCGATTAGTGCAGGGTTGATCGCCAGTAGTCTCGCTTTACAAAGTGCTTTACATGAAAACAGATTAAAAAATTTAAAACAGATAAAATACAAGAATAAAGTTACAGTGCAGTATAAGAAATTAAACACTGAAGAGCAGTTAAAACAGTTAAATATATAAAAGCAGATAAAATAGGATGAGGACTGCTGTAGTGAAATAAACTATGAATCCCTCTACCAGTTTGGCAATCATTCCCTCATTATTGAATCTCTTTTTCAACATTTTGTTATGCAAACAAAAGTCACTCTATCATTATGTTGTATATCAGTATTGATGTAATTCTTGTTTTTTTCAACTTTTTTTATTTAAATTTTAACAATAACTGACATACAACAACACCCCTCAAATCCCCTACCCACCCACAAACCAACCCAGTTCAGGTCCAAAACAGATGGGGACAAACAATATAGACCCATGCACACTGACAAACACACACCAGTAAGGACACACAACATCCAAAAGATAAACTAAAAAAGATAGACAAATTAAAAGAGATAGAGAAGATAGAGTATTGATGTAATTCTAATGTCCATTTTGCGCAGCCATAGTTTCTTGAAGATGATGATTATGTAAATGTCCAGAGCTTTTAAATGATATGATTGCAAGATGTATGAACATCACGTTAGTGCCAGGCACAGTTTTTATCTTTTAATGCCATCTTTTTAAGTTTAGTCATTTGAGTTTTACTTTCATAACAACGTACACTTAAACACAGGGAAGTATATTTTCGGCTTTCTCAATTTTTCCCCATCTGTCTTCCTAGTCTTATTGTACCAACCATGTGTACTCACTGGTATGTCCTCTCCTGTGTTCAGTTACCCATACATCCCTATTCTGCCTTCGCGGCTGCTGGAGGTGTTGAGCTCACCCACCCCCTTCATCATCGGAGTGCACTCCATGTTTCAGACTGAAATCCAGGATTTGGTGAGTGCAGATGTTTCACAGGCATCCAGCAATCTCTCTTACTTGCATGCAGAACTAGAAGATCATACATTATTGAATGCTGTCAAACACCTGTGAATCATTTACAAATATTGTAGTCTTTAGAGTGTGTTTTTATATCCTAAATGTCAGGATGCATTATATTTTAGGACTTTCTACTGACTTTAATCTAAAAAGTCCTTTAGATTTAAGATGTTTTTGAGATACGATAAGATACACCTTTGTTGAACCCCAGCGGGGAAATTCAGTTGTTTCAACATTACAAAAGATGAAGTAATCTGCCCTTTAACAAGATGTTTATTTAACTGGTTTCGGCTGAACCTCGTCAGGCATACGTGTCGTCCCTCACAGTACTCCCTCCAGCTGCAATCAAACCACCTGACCTGTCTGTGTTTTATGTGTGTATATCAGTTAGATGTTATTATTGCTGACCTGGATGGAGGAACAATAAAAATTCCTGAGTGCATCCATTTGTCCCTGCTCCCTGAACCTCTGTTACACCAAACACAGACTTCCCTGTCCCTGGTAAGCACAAACATACACAAACACACACATAGTGTGCAGCCATATTATTTAAATAATCATATTATGATGACATTTAAAGTGAGCAAGCAAAAATTAATTTATTCATGAAATCATTCAACTTTGAACACCAAATACACATTGTCCTGGTTTAGCATATATACATGTCTGTTTTTCACACAGATAACCACTTTAATACATACAGAGTAATTCTTGGATTCTTACTCAAATGTATGGAGGGTGGAAGCTGCCAACAACAGAAATTAAGAAATTCCTTGATAAATAAATGAATAGGCAATTAAATGTACCAATAATAAAAAATAAATATTGGCATTAATTAATTGATGTGTGACAAATAATTTTGTTTTGTTTAAATTTGCTTATTTATTTATTTATGTATTTACCTTTGTATTAATTCCCCTATTTATTTACTTTCCTACTGAATTTTCCCATGTATTTATTTATTTCTATTACTTTTAATTTTTATATATTTTAATTTTATTTTTGCATTTATTTAGTATTTATTTTTAAATGTATTTATTCATTTTTAAATGTATTTATGTATTTATTTATGTATTATTTTTTTCTTTGCATTTCACCCCCTATTTGTTTTACCCTCAACTTATTTATTTATCTATTATTTTCTTTATACATGTCTATATGCATTTCTTCTTTATTATGTAAATGAGGGGGCTGTCATTCAAAGTGTGTCATAGGGGTCAACTTTTCACCTATGAGTTGATCAACAGCAGAGTTTGCTCGATCTTAGTTTTATCAATTAATTAGTGCCTGCATTTATTTTTAATACTATTTTTAGATCATTTATTTATCAAATCTTTTATTTATTTTTGATTTGGGCAGCTTCCGTCCTCCATACAACATGCTCAGTGACTGCTGGTAAAATTGATGTTTTTTCCTTTCTTAATTAAATCATGTTACACTTTTTTATGGTATGCTGTATTTAATCTGGTTACGCATTGTGCACAATAAATGTTCACTTACTCCACATAAAAGCGTGTGTTAAATCATCTGGAGATGAATTTATTTTTTCGTAGGTTTTGCACCCTGATCTGGAGATAGCAGACAATGCGTTCCCTCCGCCTCGCACTGCACCCTCCAACCTCAAGTTGTTGGTAAGTCAGCATCAGTATCACATGCCCTCTTTTCATTTATGATCCTCTGGGTAAAGGCATATGTCCTCATGTTCATCAGAAAAAGTCTCTTATCGCCAAAAGGTTAGTGTTGGAGTGAGGGCACTAACTGACCGTAATCCATAACCCTTAAGAAAAAAAACAATGTTGCCTAATTAACTTAACTAACAACTAACTGCATTTGTGGCATAGCTGTTTGATGAGTCGTGTTTGTGTGTGTATGTTCCAGGACAAGGAGGTGAGGTCTGTCTTTCTCAGGTTGTTTGCACAACTCTTCCAGGGCTACAGGTCTTGCCTGCAGCTTATCCGCATTCATTCTGAACCCGTTATTCACTTTCACAAGGTAAGATAACAACATTATGGAATTCCCAGTGATGACATTCAAATTTTGCAAAAACCTTATTTTCCAATACATGACCTTGGCTTAAACTCCTTTAGTAATTGCTCTGCAGCAAACACATTGTTCTTTTTTAACTGCCAAGAATGTTTGTAGCTGGATTCCAGTAGTGAGGGTGGAATTACGTGTAAAGACCTGACGGATAAACCTGTCAGGGTTGTATAAAGTGTGTGTTTGTGTGTGGATGTGTGAGTGTGCATGTTGTTATAAATGTGTTTTTGAGGCTCCATGACTCTTCCGTGATGCTATCTTTTTGTTTATGCAAGCTTCGGACACAGTCCCATAACCTTGGGCAAAGCCCGGCAAAGAGCCATATGAAACGTATTAGGTTTACATTGTTGTTTTGTGCTGGGCTTTTTGTTTGTTTGTGTCTGTGGTGTCTCCGTGGTAACCGCTCAGCACATCATCCTCAAAGTACCCCACATGGATCACATTATAAACAAACGCTCAGCTTATTCGCCTGGAATCGCTGAGTGGGGGAAGGCTTGTGTGAACTGTGTTTTAGCTCTTCTACCCACAAGCACAAATAAGTATGCATAAAGTAAATTAAATTCATTTGCATGTAGTCATTTATAAGTTGATTTATTTCCCTTTTTGTACATGCTGAAGAACTTATCCATGATTTCAATAATTAAATTATGCCGGTCTCAGGCCCCCTTGCAGAGATATTTTTGCACATTTTGTAATCTTATTCTAAAAATGGCTGTGATCACTACGCTTGTTTTTCAGTCTGCAGCATATCCATATGAACAAGATTACATTGCTCCCATCTGTGTGGGATTGTAACTGATCTAATTCTGACATTATCCAGACTGCCTTCCTGGGCCAGCGAGGCCTCATTGAGAATGATTTTCTGACCAAGGTTTTGGATGGCATGGCCTTCGCTGGCTTTGTCTCAGAGAGAGGTCCGCCTTACAGAGCCTGCGATCTCTTTGATGAGGTACTGTACCATGATGCTCCACTTAAAGCTGAACTTTATTATCCTTTGCTTTTTAGCTGTAAGTGGAGAAGTTCATACACAAACTTTTTTTTTTTTACATTGAAGTGACTATAAAATAGTTTTTAATGTGGACTGGTGACATATGGACGATACACTATCAGTTATGATAGCCAAGTAGTTATGCCGTAGGAGCACTGTGATACTTTTCAATGTATTTTACTAGATTATCCACCCCTTTTAATAGTGTATAAACTGTATACTGTTTTATTGTGTGTTTTGTAGCTGGTCGCCTTAGACACTGACAGCTTTAAGGAAGAAGAGGTCAGCCCTGCCAAGCTGCAGAAGCACATCAGGGTATTCTCTGAGCAGCTATACAGAAATGTAAGACTTCATGCAACTACAACTACATCTCTGTTCTTTTGGCGTATTACCATGTAGGACATATGTCCTCATTTTAGCATGCTGTGCACTTGTTTTGCTGTATAGACAGCTTGGTATCCTATTAATACATGTGGTTACCTGGTGGGTGTACTATAGGAGAACCCAAACCCCCACATGGCGTTCCAGAAAGTGCCTCGGCCGTCGGAGGGATCCCACCTGCGGGTGCACCAGGTACCCTTCCCCCTGCTGGATGACGAAAAGGTGGAGAAGATGCTACAGGAGGGTGTGGCAAAACACAGCAGCGCACCTCCTTCTACACGACCTGAGAGGAAGTGTGTAGTACCTGCCGGACCACCTGTCGGTATGGGCAACTTTAAAATGCTGTAATGTACAATGCATACTGTTGTGATGAGGCTTTACATACCTGCAGTGTTTTGTGTCTTTTCATAAAACTGGGCTGTGTATGCAGTAGAATGGCGATAACATTTTTGAAATTAATGACCAGAGAAAATAATAAAGAAAATAAGGTGTGGTATTCCCTTTTGCTCAAACAGTAGAAAACCTACAACTACCAGAATGCACTGTGCCGTACCGGACCAATAAATGCTCCCACTGGTGGGTGGCGTTACGCAAGCACGTCAAGCTTGTCCGTGTTGACAGCGGCCGGCTGGTAACTAACAGAGCTTGTATAACATTAAGAAGCTCAAAGCTGAAATATGTTTCTGAAAACATTTTAGGTGAGAAATAGGCAATACAGTAACCCCACTTGGTTTTTATGTGAACAGCACTGCCTAGTTTTATAGTTTAATCTGAGTTCAGTCTGAGTTTGAGAAAAAGAGAGAGGGGCAACTGTCGCACTTGATCCGCTTCAATACTCTTTGTGTCCGTATGCGGAAGTACAGTCTGTAGTTCAAGCAACAGGTCCTAGGGCCAGCAGCAAACCTCCAAGTGGCGTGTTTTACATCAAACACGTCACTTGGTGGTTTTTCTGCTGGCCTAATTAGGGAGATCTGGCCACTGGTAAGATGAAGGAAAGTTTACCATAGTTAATTTACACATACTACCAACCTTTGACTTGTGAAAATGCTCTGATGTTTGCTGCAGTTGTAGTTTCAACCTGCAGTGATTCCTCTCATATTCTGTCTTTCTGTATTCCAGTGCCCATAATGGGTAAGATTGGCTCCGTGTTTAACAGCGCTCGCAGGCTGGAGGTGGTGCGGAGTTGCATTTCCTTCGTCTTTGACAACAAGACCCTGGAGACTGAAAAGGTGATGCCCAATGTCTATCATCAGTGGAGCTTATCAACCTTTTAAACAAGCTCATTAACTGGAGGCAGCTTTGTGTTGCACCCACCGTTGACCGTTATGGAGCTGTACTGTAGATCTTTCTTCACCTTCATTATCCTCATATCTCCCAGCTGCCACACAGACACAGAAATAAATAGGGCCTGTTATCAAACACTCTGAATCCATGTTGATATGTGGATAACTTTGCTAATCAATAGTTACTGTTGTAACACAGAGGTTAATCAGTTCCTGTCATTTGTGTTTCACCTCTACGCGCATCTACACTGCACTAACATGCCATTTGTTGTGGCCCAATGTATAGGATTCTACCCAATATGCATTCAATGTGTTTAAAATTGGATTGCCAGTTACTTTATGTATCCCACTTGCTTCATATAGGAGTTATATAATCCCGGCCTGCATCTCTGTGTAAGAATGCATAGCATGCATCCTCTGAATCCCCCATGAGCCTGTAAATGCTTTTCTGCCAAATGGCCATTCCCATACAGCAGGTCAAAGTAGCTGGAAGTACTGTGTTGGTACATCGTGTTGCTGTAAGCAGCAAATGGATAAAACAAATCAAATTACTCTTTGTCAATATTTCATAAAACAAGGTCCTGCTTTCTCAAAAAGCCTGAAAATCTCAAGAAACAAAGTTTTTTCCCATTTTTTTGAACGATCACAAATTGTCAATTGTCTTCTCTCGATCTGAAATCAACCTCTCTTGTCAGGTCAGTTACTTTATTTGGAGGCATTTCTTTTTTCTTCTAAAACCCTCTTTGTCCACTTTTCTCTCAACAGACACTTCCGGCTGCACTGCGAGCACTGAAAGGCAAGGCAGCTCGCCAGTGTCTGACTGAGGAACTAAGTCTTCACGTTCAGCAGAACCGCGCCATACTGGACCACCAACAGTTTGATTACATCATTCGTATGATGAATTGTGCCCTTCAGGTAAGTCACGCCAACACAAGTCTCAGACCCTTTCTGCTGCATCAGTACTGGAAACTGATGGAAACGTGTAAAATACTGCATGCCGCCTTGGAAGTGTTTTCAATTACTTTAAAAAGTCTTGATTTTTTTTTAATCAAAAATAAATACACAATGACTTTGATAATCAAACTTCGTTTAAGTCATTTATCAAGCAACACATTACCAGTCATTCATTGTTTCAGCTTCTTTTTAAAGATAATTTTTTTGGCTTTTATTGCCTTTATTGATAGGACAGATTAAGTAAGGAAAGTGGGAGAGACGGGGGGGAATACATGCAGCAAAGGGCCACAGGTTGGAACCGAACCCGCGGCCGCTGCGACAAGGACTGAGCCTCTGTACATGCTCAACTAGGTGAGCAAACCAGGCGCCCCATTCTTTCCAGCTTCTTCAAAGTGAATATTTGCAGCACTTCTCTGTTTTATATTGTTGTAAATGTAATAGCTTTGGGTTTTGGACTGTTTAATCGGACAAAACAATCAATTTGAAGATGTTGCCTTGGACTCGAGAAAATTGTGCTGTTCATTTCTGACATCTGGTTGACTGAACATTCAGTTGATTATTAAAAACAACTACAAAACAAATCTGTCTAACCAAACACATGATGCAATATTCAGTGACATTGCAACATACGTCAGTAACTGTGATGTCATTGTGTCATGTCAAAATTATATCCAGGTTTTTACTGATGAATTATGTGGTTTTCAACATGTTGATCTGCTGAAAATAACTGACATTTTAAGACTTTGTATATAAATTTAAACTTTTTTTGTTTGTTATTCAAACAGGAATTTGACCTGAACTGTTGTTATTTATTGTTATTCTTATAAGAATAGAACATAATATAATTTGAAAAAATCATACTAAGAATATTGTTCAAAGATTAATTAATTTTTTTTCTTTTTAAGATTATTTTTCTTGGCATTTAGGCCTTTATTGTGACAGCTTAGACATGAAAGGTGAGAGAGAGGGGGAATGACATGCAGGAAAGTGCCGCAGGTCGGAATCGACTCCACGGCCTCTGCATCTAGGACTGAGCCTCTATACATCGGCAAGCGCCCCACCTCTAGGCCACCCAGGCACCCAATTCAATAACATTTCTTAGCCAGCAGACAACAGTAAAGGTTAGCAGATATCTTCCTCTTAGGCTTGCTCAACAGATCTGACCTGAAAATATTTTCCTGACCTACATTTTGACCCAAAAAAATATCTGCAAAAATGCTTTTCTGGCCATTATACAACGCCATAACTCAGGAAAAGAAGGGGAGACATTTGGTCGTATATTGAATTGGTGACACTACTCTTGAAACTGGTGATTGTTTAGATCTTCTGTGCTGCCGGGTTGAAGATGTGTGTGAAGCATCCACGTTTTGCGAAAAAAAAAAATCACTTAATACCTTGACTGGTTGGCAGAGGCATACAACCGCAATGCAGTAATTATTATTAATTGTGCAGTAGTTTAGTTTATTCTCAAGTCTGTCTTTATTTACAACATACAACTAGCATGTTGTATGACTGAGCCACTACAATACTGCTCGTTGTTTATCAGATAGTATGTTTGTCTCTTTCTGATGCCCTCATGCCTCGGCTACTTGTCAAAGTGAGTAAGTAATGTGTTTTTGTGCAGCTCATAAAGAGTGAGTGAGGCTTCACTCAACCAGAGCAGCCGGGTCTTTATTGGTAGTTCCTCATGTTTTACTGCCTTGAATCAGTCCCTTCCAAGGATTTTAATAATTTTAAGCAGTCCTCACAGAGTGCAGCTTTTATGGAGTGACTTTAGATTCCAGTCATTCTTCCCCTCCCAAAATGATGGAAAGCCAATTCATCCCACCATCTGCCCGGGCCAGGGACATGCAAGGTCATTTGACGTGTCGTTTTCTCCACAATTATACAACGGGACAAAATGAGGCCAAGTGCAAAATTGTTGACTTTGGCTAATATAATGTCTACCTGGCAAGGCTACTGATTTGCAAATGTAATTATTAATGTCTTTCCACACGTGCAGGAAGAGGTGAAAAGAAAAGGTTGTTGTATCATCCCTTTTATGCTGCGTAATGTCTGACTGTCTTTACTGTCCGAGCAGCTCAGAGCTCATCTCTGCTCCTGGAAACAGTTTGTCTGTGATGTGCATTTGTTCAAAAGCCAAAAAGTGGCGAGATGTCTGGATAAAACCATCATCTCTTTTGCATGGCCTTTTCAGTCAAGACTTGAATTATATTTAAAGTCTAAATTGATGCAAAACTACATGCTGTTTCATTGATAGCCAGGCAGCCCGTGCGTCTTTTTGTGTGTTGGCACAGATGAGTGATACATTATTTTCGAATTGTTTCAAAGCTAGACCCAAAATAAGCTTCAACACGAAGTGATGAACAATGCAGCACACCTCCCCGAAGGATGCCAAAAGGAGATGCATATGAAATGCATGATCCTAGTCATAGAAGAAGTACAGTTTTGTTAATCGCAACATGGGATAATATTGTTCTGTTTGTTTGTTTTTAGATTTTATTGTGTATTGTTTTGTCATTTCTTCTCTTACTTCAAGATGGAAGCCAGTCATTTGTTCCTGGCTTTCATTTCTTGGTCTTAGCTCAGTTGTGAGGGATTTGTCCCAGATGAGCTGTGAAAGAAATATAAATAGTAAATTGCTGGGCCACTAATTACTTTCATATTCTGCACTCTGCCCTTTCTTTTAACGCCCAGCCACGTAAGAACCCCAAAATGATATTACTGTGTGTGTGTGTGCGTGTGCGTGTATGCGTGCGCGTGTGCGTTTATGCGTGCGTGCGTGCGTGCGTGCGTGCATGTGTGCATGTGAGATCCTTTAGTGCCTAACAAAAGCCAAGGTGACCTATTCGCTAAAAAATGTTGCTTGCTATTTGTACAATGACAGCATGTTGCCTCATTAGGATTTCTGGCATCCATGTTGAGGTGACACATTGATTTTCAATGACATCATCATTATAAGGCCAATTACAACATTTATCGTTTAACTGTCAACTCCAGGTTAAGTGACGGTTCGGTTGTCTGGTTGCAATCAGTGTTCGCAGGGAAGCAGAGCCGCAGGAAGCGTTATGTAATATAAATATGTACAACAGGTCAAAGGTTTGAATCATTTGGTACTGTACCTTGTCATCACTTGTTCAGTTTTTTTGTAATTTGTAAAAAAAAAAAAAAAAAAGTCGATACATTCTCTGGAATGAGTTAATACAGTTACAGTGATGCATTTTTTCCTGTTTAAACATCTGTTGCAATCCTTACCTGTGCTGTTACTGCCATGAATCACACACAGTAACGACCCTTATTAAGGTATTTGAGTTAATTGCACATTTATTTGTGTGCGTGTTCGTGTGCACTGGTCAGTGCTCCAGCTTTTAGAAGTAAATGTTGCGCAAGCCATGTGGGGGAATGAGTCCTGCTGTGGATGTATCCTGGCATCCCAACCATTTCCTGTCAGATAGGATTATGAGCCCTCTGCGCTCTGCTCTCTCATGGCTGAGGGCCTCATGATGGTGCTCAAAAACACACTCTGAATGGCAGTTTACTGTGAGAGGGGATTAGGGCGGGAGGTCCATGGGAAGCGGCTGCAATGGCATGGAGTCCATGAGTTCCGCTTGAGTTTGACTGTCTGATGTGGAACAGTGTGCAAGAACGCACGCTTACTTACACACAGATGTTGTTGGAGAGTAAGAAGCACTTTATCAGACCATTCTGGAGCACATACCAACTGTGTCTGTGCCCCCCCCCCCACCCCCCCTTTGAAAGGCTGCCTGCTGTGCTTTAATCACTTTGAACATCTTCTTTAAAGTGAATAGATGATTACATTTTTACATTATTTAGATCATAAATTTGTCTTATGCTGTGAGAACATGGACTCTGTCTGCCTTAGTGTCCTTGATGGACTGCCTTACGTAACATGACCACTGGGAATCTGAACTGGGTATCATTCCCATGTTGATAACTGTTTCTCTAGGACGTCCAACAGTATGACCAGGTAAACATCTGCACGACTCACATTTCATGCTTTCGCTATGGAATCTCTGTTTGTTGCTCATCTGGACAGCACAGAGGTCAACTATGTGGCTTATTCCTCTTCATTAGTGATTCAAGACACAATTAACATTAATAACCTCTAAATTTAGACATTTTTGTGTGTGTGTCTGTAGCCACAAAAGATTCATAAAAACATGGCATGTGTCAGTTTATCTCACAGCTTTCCTGGAAAGTGCTAACTTCTCTGGAACATACAGGAAGCTGCTGTTTTCCGCCTTTTATGTGTCGCTGTGGAACTTGTGTTTTGTATTTTCTCCCCTCTGTACATTCTTGTGTGGCGGTACCAGAGTCCCCCCATCACAGACCACTATCAGAAAGTGCAGCCTTCTTCTCCCTATCTCTCCTGGCAAATTTACTACTCACTACAGTACATTTACTACTACTTCACGTCACATAAAAAAGAGGGAAATGCGTGTTATTTACAGTATACAGTAATTATGAGTTCCCACTGTGGGTCATGAGGTGCGGCACCAAGTCAGAATCAGTGCTGTTGTTCAGTGCTGTTGTTTGTACAAGGTCTTAAATCAAGTTTCCTCTGGCCATTCTCATTTACAGTGTTCAATAAATAAATCTCAACAAAGCTTACCAGAGATAAGTACCAATTTCCTGTGAAGTACTTTTAAGTCCAACTCGCGGCCTTTTCTCTTATTCTCTTGTTCTCATTGTTCTCTGCGATCGCTGCAAGAAAAGTTTTGTTTGTGCCCCTAAGTCCCCCACTCTAAGCCTCTTAATGTACTGTTCATCTTAATACCATTTTCTTGAAAGCACCACTAAGCGCTGCCTCTTTGACCTGAAACAATCCCAAATACAAAGACACGTTGGCGTGGTGTGTAAATGTCAAGGAGGGAATATTTTCAACTATTCCCTGATCAAACAAAATGAATAAAAAAGAGAATTAAATTTGCTTTCTCGCTGGTCGTGGCTTCTTGATAAATGGACACAACATGTTATAGCCAAAATGACTGGATTTTATGCAATGCCTTTTCTTCAGTGAGACTTGTATGGCAATCTAGTTCAAGAATGTAAAACATGAAATTACCAATTAATTGAAGGCTGGAGCGCTCTGACAATTGTGTCAAGGCAGGGTTTATATAAGCCAAAGAACACATATGTCCTAATATTGGAGCAGAGTTAGTGGTTTTGGCAGACCATTTTATTTTATTTTATATATATATATATATATATATATATATATATATATATTTTGCATCACCCTAACATATAACAGGACAGGAATGTCTTTATGTAACAGGAAGTTACGTTTGCTGAAGATAAATGCTTTGCCCCCTAGTGTTCTCCACAGGTCACATCTCTGCAAGTTTTCAGCAGTGCATCAGAAGACATAAAGTTTTGTGTTATATCTTAGCAATACATAAACCATTTCAAAATAGATAGTAGATAGTGTTGCAGTAACAAAGTGGTTCTCCTTTAGGTTACCTCCAGAGAGGGTTTCCCCTCTGGTCCCAGACTGTGTGACCTCTCTGTTGGAAACTTGTGCTTCTTGTTTTGGGGCTGCAGTGAAAAAAGGTGTTTGCAGAGCTTAGTAACATGTCGCCTGCTGTGTGCTGCCCTGCTCTCACTTCTCCCCTGTTGTTTGACCCACAGGACTGCTCCAGCTCAGAGGAGTACACGGTGGCTGCTGCACTGCTGCCCCTGTCAACGGCCTTTTACAGGGTAAGAAAAATGTATTAAAAACAAGGATGTATATGAGTTTAGTTTAATGCTTCTGCTTCTCATATTTTCATAATTGTGCATACAAACCACTGCTTGGTCAAAGTGTACAGTATAAAAACATCAACTAAAGGATCATTTCAACCAAAAAAAAACAACAAAAAAACGTCAGTGGTTTATAGCCATCTACACAGTTTGAGCCACTGAAACTACTGCCACCACTCTAATAAATTTGTTTTAGCAGCCCGTAGCATTGATGAATGACATTTCAAAAATGAAATGTGACTTTCTGGACATAAGCTAGCAGCTACCTCCACAATGGAGGCTTTAAACATGTCTGTCTTCAATTCCAAATTCCAAAGTGAAACAATTTCAGTAAAAACAGCAGAAGTGTTAACAGTATTTCTGATAATACGTCTACAGTAAAGTCTTGCACATTGTGATGTCACAAAATCTAGACTGATAAAAAATTGGCCCGGGCCATTGTATCAGCCAATATTACCAATTGTAGACGGTATCGGGGGTACATGTCAGCCCAAAATGTAGCAAGAAATGTCAGTACAAAGATATGTTTGAGGTCATTTAGAAACAGTGTCTCCATTGCATAGTTTATCATGCTCCGAATTCTTAAAACAAAATTGTGTGTGTTATATAAAAAAAAGGAATATCTGCCTATAATAATAATACATTTTATTTATATAGTGCTTTTCATTGTACTCAAAGACACTTTACAGTAAAACCAGCACATATAGCACATTAAAAACTAGGGCTGTCAAAATAACGCGTTAATTTCAATTAATTAATCTGAGAAAAAATAACGCGTTAAAAAATAATAATAACGCAGATTAATCCATTCCATATTGACGTTTGACCCGGAGCCGTTCTAGCCACCATTGGACTGTAAAATGAAGGAGGGAGACGAGAATGTGCTGCCTGGATCATTAACTGGAACATTTACTTGTAAAAATCTTCTTCCTGCCAACTCTGGCTACCGAAATCTGGTGCCACTGATATGTCTGCTCTTCTCTCTGGTGCTCTGAAGACGATACAGGCAACACAAACACCGCTGCACGTGACGCTAGTTAACATTATACTCAACAGCAGCTAACGTTAGCCTACCGCTAGCTAGTAGCTGGATTAAACACGGTTACAATGCTGACAGCTAACGCTGAACGGTGTAAAGTTTGACTGTGTTTTACTGTAGAGGACTGTGACTCAACAGCGGGATGTAACAATCTGCAGCTGCCGAGCTGCCGTCGGAAAAACAACACAGACGGTGCGTTCAATGAAACTGGTAAACTACAGCTTCGTGGTGCATTTGAAGTTATTATAAATGTCCTTGGTGGTTGTTTTTGTCGTTCAACAGCAATTGACTAGTGAAATAAGGTTATACATTATTATTAATTATCATTTAATTTTGACCATATGGCCTTAGCAATAAACATGCCGTTCTTTAATGTCACCAACTGTTGTTTAGTACCCTTTTTTTCTTTTCTTTTTTTACTTTCTTAAAAAGTATCGGTTCAGGCACTGTTAATTATGTATGCGATTAATTTCGATTAATTAATCACAGTCTGTAATTAATTAGATTAATTTTTTTAATCTATTGACAGCCCTATTAAAAACAGATAAGCAATAAAACCAACACATAAAACAAGCATATTAAAAGCAATTAAAAACAATAAAACCAGTAACTATCAGGTGAGAAACGTAAGACTATTGTATGTGGAAAGCTAATCTGAAGAGGTGTGTTTTGATTAGTGTTTTGAATGTGTCCAGGTCAGTACAGTCACGGATGTGTATGGGTATTATATACTAATTGTTGTAACTCTCGACCAGTACCAGTCAGGCTCTAATTACTGCACTATAGAGTAAGTTGTAAGCAAGAATAGCCAGAGGGAGGACAGCTTTATCAACCTTATACCTTTGCTGATCCCGGAGCATGTACATGCACAGAACAGAATGTTAAAACCTCCATAGCAAAATATAGAGGACGGGCCATGGCCTTTGGTTTTAAAACCACATTATCAAAACAGGGTAGCTTCATTATTCACCACAATGTCTCCACTGCTTGCTTGTTGCTATGGGGACAGACACAACTGTCCGCATTGGCTTTTTGTTGGGTACCAGTGCCATACCCTGATGGCCTGGAGTGGGACCTGGCCTGCTCTCTACCACCACGTGACTCATCCATGGACTCATCCAGTTTACATGCCACAGGCTGATGTAACTTAGATAAGCTGTATGTTGTTGTTTTTGTCTTTAGGGCCACCAGTATTGAAAATTCATCAATGATGTCACCCAAAGGGTGAAAAGTAAAGTGAAATCATCTGCCAAAATGATTCTGTAATCTCTGGTTTAGTGGCGCAAGGATCATGTAGTGAAAATGTGAGAAAAACAAAGCTTGGTAATAGAGCATCCCAGCAGCTGTCATCATGGGTGTGGATTGAGAGGCATATGTGATCCTAACCTGAGTATTATAAATTGCAGCCTTACAAGTTTGGTAACATGAATGGGATGCCTTGGTTTTACAAAAGAACACTATGTACCATGACATTGTAGCATACATAACCATCCAAACCTTCAGAGGCCCCTCACCAGCCATCCATCTCTATCCTAACATGAAACTTATATAATGATCCCTGAGAGACTGCTCGCATGGTCTCTCAACTGTTGCTTATCCATTACAGTAGCTATGTGTTCTACAAATAGCTGTAAATAATTTATGCAGTAAATGATCAACCTGCCCTTGAATCTGACCAGACAAGACCCTGAAAGTCATTGAAAAGAATGTGAGAGTAATTGAACATGGCCACCCAGGAAAGGCTGGTTCTTCTCTCACTGTTGTAAACTTTGTTGTGTATGTGACTTATTTTATTAGACTTGATGGTTCTGCAGTGCCATTGTTCCATTGTTTTAAGGAATGCTCTGCTTCTTGTCAATACCATTAGGAAACTATATTTTCCAAGTCAGCAAGTTTGTGCTGTGAATCAAATCATTGACCTGCTCAAAACTGTGTTTCCTGCACTGACCCACTTACAGTAACTGCATGTTGACATTAAACCAGTATCATAAACAGGAGCAGATGAGGTATTTGCCCTTTGATTTCCTGCACAAGATACATTACGTTTAGACATTCTTTGTTTGAGTCAGAGGTGGCAATGTTAAAGCATCTACACATTTTGATCAGTAGTTCATCATTTTTTACTTAATGTGAACGTATTTATAAGAAATACATGTTTGTTTGTTTGTTTTTTACTGCTATTGCATGTCAAACATACAGGCACTTTACATTAAATACTGTTAGTTCAAGTTTAGGAGTCAAGACATTGGTCAAGTCCCTGTTTGGTATTCTTGGCCAGACTTTGGCAAACTCACACTGTGGTCAAGCGTACAGTGGTAACTGTCCCCATGGCCCTAAAGTCTCCAGGTCAGGGAATGTGGGAAGCTCCCCTTCGCACCGCCGTCTGCTGGATGGAGACAGACAGTGTCTAGTGTTATTGGTGGCCATATGTTGTTGACACTGAACAGTTATTGTATGCGATTAAACCCACATTCTTTGTTCAGTTGTTTTACTTAGCCATTTCTTTGGTTTCTCCTCAGCTTGACCCTTCTTGGATGTTTCGCTCAAACTAAAACAGTGATGGACATTTTTTGATAGATGTTTGTTAATATTTCAGATAGAAGGAAGGTGGAGTTGATTTGCAAAATATCTTTTAGCCTAGATCATGCACGGATAGTGTCATTTGGCACCTGTGGGTAAAGTTTATCTAAATGCCACATAACCTTTGTACAGTGGCCCTTTGTTAGAGTTGAGGTTTTACATTTAGTTGTGAATCTCTAATCTGCATGGACATTTCCTCTGGCATTTATTATCTAGCGAGGAGTGGGTTTATCAGGAGATGAACAGGTGTCATTGACGTCTGGGTCTGTTGTTATTCTGTCCTTTGAGGCCCCACCTGATATGTCTTCTTCCTTTTTAATGTGTCACTAGAATAAATGTCTCTCTGTGGAAAAACAGATTGGATACAGCAGCAACACCATTCTCAATGACTTCCACAGCCAAAACACTTGACGTTTAGCATTCTTTCAACCGTAGTTTATTCAAGGGGGATTTGGCGGCTCGCTGTGTCAAACTGCTCTCCACCATGCCCTGGTGAGGAAAATGACGTACTGCATAACCCTTGTATATCTTGGAAATGTCCAGCTCTTGACTTACCGTAGTTTTGTTTACTTTGTTTTGGAACATTTATGTTACTTGTACATTATGTTTTTACACAGTTATGTCCTATAGATGCCATGATGGGTTTGTTTATTAGTCTGACTTTCAACATTTCTTCTCTGTTTATTTTACGTGACAGAAGACTAAACACATTGTTAGAGTTTTTATGGTTTCAGGATGCAAGTAGTTTTCCTAACAATACACTGACTCATGATTGTGTACAGGTCAGTCATGCATTCCCACAGACAAATGCACGTGTACAGCTGTCCATATTTACGACAGCAGTGTATAAATAATCGCACTCCGACACTCAGTCAACACTCAGCGGCTACATGAAAGTATACACTCCCTTCAGTGACAACAGTCTCTGAGAGACACAGTTGACATGTGTGATGCTGTATGGCTGTCCAGCTGATGTTTGGAGGCCGCGGTCAATCATCATACTGTGAAACTTGGGATCATGTCCCACAGTTCAAAAAAAGATCCCAAATCCTGATTCCTTGAATCCTGAAATCCTTCATTCATTTGACCTGTAGACAGCATTTTCTTCTTTCTGTCTCTCCTTGTGGTTTTTCCTTCTTGTTTTTCAACCTTTCTCCTTCAACTCTGCATTCCTGCTCTTCACTAGTCACACAGCCAGATGGGTCTGATACTGCTATACTCCCTCCTTCCCCTTCATTTTCACTTCCTACTTTCGTTCTCTCCTTTCTCCTCTCCTTCCCTGTCCTCCTCCTTGCCCATCTGTCTTGTGGCTGTCTCTGTGTATTATCATATTGGGAAGAGATGACCTCGGTCAAAATGACCTGCACATATCTGACCAGTGGAGCCAGGCAGAGTATAGATAGCATAGCCAAATCACACACAGATTTCCCCCCCCCCCTCAAAAAAAACAAAACAAAAACACAGAACACACACGCCCACACAACATCTGCCGCAAGACATGTAACACACTCCTGTGACAGAAATGTATTGCCAGACTAGTCAAAGGGCTTCACTTGTTTTTATTATATTTGTCATGTTTTGTTCTGCTCCATCCTTAAAATCTGACCTCCTGGCAGTCAGTCTCGAGACCATGTGTTCCACAGTCCAATGCCAAGGTTGGTCACAACATGTCTAGCCACAACAGATTTGTCATTTCATCCAGTGTTTTTTCTGGCCTAATTCCCATACTCAATTTAAATCGGTAGGTTTGGTTACTTTGATGATAGCAACGTCAGTGTAATCATCTCTATTTCTGGGGAGAAAACAGTCCATCCAAACAAACTCCCATTATAGCAATATTGCGTAACAGCGTGGTAAATTTTGCAGTTTACTCCCCCTACAGTGTCGGAGTGCAATTATTTATACACTGTTGTCATAAATATGGACAGCTGTACATGTGCATTTGTTCAAATTACATTACTTATGATGATCAAAAACGAGCGAGTCAACAACTTTGCTACACAGCCAAACATTAAGCAAGTGCAACAATACAAGACAAAAAAAATCCAACTAGTATTATTAGTCTAACAGCAAAAGGGCCAGCTCGCCATCTATCTTGCAGCCTTTTATTTCACAAAGCTCTCGCCAACAACTAAAAGCCAGTCCAAGATTTACTCTTACTTGGCAGCCTCTTGCTCGGCCACTCTCTCTTCTTAGCTTCCTCCGTCATCATCATCCTCTTCGGTCTCTTCGCCTCTGCATGATGTCCATTGGTACTGCTGAACCCGGTTCCGTTGCCCTCCCTGCTAGCATCCCCGCCTTGGGCCTGAAAACCTACAGAGCAGCTGGAGGACATCATAAGGAAAACTAGAAAACATTTTCTCCATAAAATATGATCAGTTTTACCAAAATCAGTGGTATGCCATAAAGTGTTACACATTTCTCACAGCAGATAGTAGCCACTCGTAAGTTACATAGTGCGAGAACAGGCATACGGGGCGCAGAGTGGAAATGACAGAGACACCATTCTCCCTATTACAAGTCAGTGTAGCATCAAAATTATTTTAAAGCTGTTATTTTAAGGTAAAATAGTTACACAATTTTGCTTTAATGTCATCATTACGTTGCCACATGATCTAGAACTACAGGTTTATAAACACCCTTAGTTCCTTAATAATTCTCAAACAATAATATTGGTATCGACCTCAAAATAAAGGCTCTATCACGTTTTATTTGTCAGCATTTAAGTGTAATAGGCTTTTGTTTTTAGCCTAATAATCAGACAAAATTTAACAAATTCTGGGTGGTAAATTTAAAAAAATGTGACCATCTTTTGTGTTTTGTGTTTCTACCTTAAAATCCCTCAAACTATTGTTTTTTTCCTTTAATTGAGATCTTTTGTATCCCTTTTTTGTTGGCCTCTTTCATTAGCCAGCAGTATATCCTAGTCTCTTTCTTTGAACACCTTGAAAACCCATGACAATCTGCTGAACTCAGCAGTGTAACGTTTCCCGAAAAAAAAAGTGGTTTGTAATCTAATATCAGAAGAAAAGAAGCAGGAGCTTGCTTCAGCATTTGTGTAATAACAAGTCGGAGCGTGTTTAAATTTTTTCAAGATGTATACCTACGTTTTTCCTCCATTACATTTTTATGATTTCATTCTGTTGTAAGTCTTAACAACAAAGTATATCTAAATCATAATGACACAATGAGTAGAGGAATAACTCCTGCACATTACCAGTGCTGCATGTTAACTGCTTTATGGACATGAGCTCTCTGTTCACCGTCTGTCCTCCCAGCTCTCCTCTCTTTTGGCTTCTGGCATATCACACTGGGAATAGAGCTGTTTTGGTTCTGTCTGCTGTAATTACAGTAACCCGTCTAGTTCTCATTTTTCAAAGGCAAACTGTGAAGTTATAATGTTGTGTTGGGCTGGGCTCAGGGGATCGAAATCAGAAGCTAATCAAATAACAGGCGTTAGCCTTACGCATGGCCTTCAGACTCTACTGGGAGATGGACGGTTGGTGAATGTTGGTTTGTGGCCGGTCATTTATTGGCTGCAGTGCTTCTTTTGAGACCGTGTTATTTGTGGTGTGATATTGTTTCTCCAGCATTGCTCTGCTGTGTTTACCACAGTACAGTATGGGCCAGCGTTAATGCCTTAAGCTGAGCACTCTATGTTCCCTATGGTTGCTGTTTTTGTAAGTAGCAGGTGCTTTACTCTTCAGCCTGCATTAATGAAAAATAACAGCACTGCTTCCAAATACATCCAGTCACAGAAGGAAAGAGAGGTGGTCCGTTGCTCCATTAGGGTTATTATCTGTTAAAAAGTTACGACTTATAAGGAATGATGGATTTCCCTTTAAATCCCACGGCTGACTTTTTGGTTTTGTTTTTCCACTTCTCCACAGCATTTTGGCAAACTCCTTTTCAAGGGGCACTCACTGCAGCCCAAATTCCTTCTTGATGTAAATACCCAATGAGAAAATAAACTTAGCAATAACCCTGACTGCCCACAAGTAGAGGGCTGCAACAATTAGGATCCAGTGGGTAATGCAGGACTGAACACAAATATTGCAGGCAGAGGATATATTTACTCTAGGCAGGAGCAGCTCTCAGTAGAAACAATTTGAATAGAAGAGAGACTGTTGTTTTAGAACTGTATGCGGCTTAACTTTTATTTAGTAGCTTTAAGTTTGGAAACATCATATTCTGCACTGTCAATCAACTCTCCAATGAAGCTACTGTATATGATGTTCACACTGAGTAAAACATGAAATGTTGGGTAAAATATATACCCAAGACGTGATGTTTTTTTATGTCTGTACAGTTTTGTTATATTGAAAGGTGGCCCATAAAATAATTGATTTCTCTAGATTAAAAACATTGTTATGGGCAGGAGTGAGTTGGCACATTTGAACAACTGCACACACAGACCTCTGCTTTAAAGACATAGTTAGCTATTTAATGTTGCTTCTTTACGTCCTGACTCTATGCAGAAATTGGCTGCTGGGGTGAACCAGTTTGCCTACACCTGCATTCAGGACCATCCCATCTGGACCAACCAGCAGTTCTGGGAAGCCACTTTCTACAGCGAGGTCCAGAGTCAGATCCGATCCCTTTATCTCAACACCCCAGACGGAAAAGACGGCATTACTGCCCAGCTAAAGGTAAGACACAAAAAGTGACCAATATGAGTAATTATTAGCTGAGAATTCATATAAAGTCTGTTTAACCCCACTATGTTTAACCCTTTTTAGAGATTAAAAGATTCAACAACAGAAAAGTTAAAAAGTAATTTTTCAAGCAAAAATGTCTTATTTCCAGTATTTTTTTTTTTTATGTTCTTTGTCTTATGTAATAGTAAACTGAATCTCTTGGGCCTTGAACTGTTGGTTGGACAAAACAAGAGATTTAAAGACATACTGTAGCCTTGGGCTTTTATGGATGGATGGATATTTGTTTTTGTGTCTGTTAATATTTGTCTTTATTTGTGAAATATGGAATAGCTTTCCAAAATATTCAAATAAAAAAAGTTGAAGAGAGAGAGAAAAGAGAAAACATGATGGGGGAAAGTCATCCTCTGGTTGAACCACTCTGCAGGTCAACACTCATCAAGCATCATTGCGTTTTAAGGGGTCAAGCCTAAGAAAAAAGTCTGTCAAACTCAAAGCGTTTGCTCTGTCCTCTCCAGGATGCGAGCCCCGAGCCTGCAGCGGGCAGAGATGAGGAGCACACAGCAATGGACCTGGCAGCAGAGCAGCTGCGTTCGTGGCCCGGCCTGAGCAAGGAGAAGCAGCATGAGCTGGTTAAGAATGAGGAGAGCACTGTGTTCAGCCAGGCCATCCACTACGCCAGCCTCATGGTTTACCTGCTAGTTCCTTTGGACACCAGCAAGATCCGGCTGCTCCGCAACGCCCCTGTCGCCGACTGGGAGAGCGGCAGCAACAGCATCGTCACAAACAGGTCAGCAGAGCAACAGCATGATGTATTTCACTATCTGAGTAGAGTAAACATGTAATCAACTGTTGTTTAACGTCTTTCATGTGTCTTTACTGTCCAATGAGATCAAACACTACACCAGAATATAGTTTTGGCTTGTTCAGTATTTGTAAGGTAGAACAATCAACCTTATCTGGAGGAAACCTCAAGGTAAGGTTTCATGATTTGGGAGTTATGTGTACCTCTCTTAATAAGGTGATGATAAGTTTGTGGGTGGATGTGGCGTAACTCACAGTCTACATGATACCTTCCTATCTAGCCAAATGGAACACAGTACCTCTTCTGTTTCCGGCCTACATCCATCCTGTGGGCTTACATCGCTACTGCACAAAACAGAGTGAGGCTCATTCCCTCTGTTGGGAAGTTTAAAACCCTCAGGGCGTCTTGAATGGGGCTATACTGTACTCACCCAAACCAAACAAAATCGCAGTGGAAGTGATTTCCCGTGCTCTGCAGTAACTGGAGTGAAATAAATCTGGGAAGATCCCTCATGTATGTCTTTTCTTAGAATTGAAAGGCATGCAGCCAAAAAAAGTCTCGTTCCAAATGTTAGGCTTTGTTACCAAATAGTCAGAAGAACACATTGTTATTAGTTTGATTTTTGTTATGTACAACATTTAAGCTTTAGTAAATGTTTGGTCTAAATTTCACATTTAATTTCTGAAAGAACACAATGTTTATTTTAATCTTTGTTGTTTCTATTTTGAATGAGAAGACAGAAACGCTGCTGCCAAGAATTTGTTTGTGTGGAAATTTTCTCTCATTTTTCTTTCATTTTTGCCCCAGACTTGTTTCTTTCTTTCTCACAGATGAATAACTATGAATCCAGAGGGAAGGTTGCATCACCGTTTCATGTGAAACATTCTTCTTGGCTTACAGAGTATGAGCGATTGATCAAGGCCTCAATACTAAGCTCATGCTAGGCTGCAAATCACTTTGACTGCTCTTTATCACAGTGCATCTTCAAATCCATTTCTGTCAACACATAACTCTCAGATCAAATCTCCTCCTGGGACATGCTGGCGTGACCTTTCTCAGTTTCATTGTGTCATGGTTTGTGTTTTACAGCATTGCTGGTAGCGTCGCAGAGAGCTTTGACACAGAAAGCGGGTTTGAGGACTCGGAGAACAGCGATGTGGCCAATTCTGTGGTCAGGTTTGTTGCCCGCTTCATCGACAAGGTGTGCACAGAGAGTGGAGTCACCCAGGAACACATCAAGAGCCTGCACAGCATGATCCCAGGTACAGCGCTCACAGTGTTTATTCACACTGCCGCTGTCCTAATTCCCTCAGCTTTAGGCAGAGTAACCCTTGCATGTGTATATTCTCAGCTCAGACCAACAGAGGATTCTGATCTGATTAACTCCTGACATGTTCCATGGCCTTAAAATCTGTAAATACACACTGTGGTTGTAAGACTGTGTGGACATACATGTGTTTCTCTGTACCAGCTCTGTGTGTGCATATGGTAGCTGACCCAAACTTGTGACCCACAGGCATTGTAGCTATGCAGATGGAGGCTCTGGAGGCAGTTCACAGAGAGAGCCGGAGGTTGCCTCCCATTCAAAAGGTGAGTGTTGCTCTATTCTTGGCTGCTGGGGCTTCGGCTGTCTGTACAGTATATATACAGTGTTAGACTTTAAAACCTAGACCCACATGTCCAAAACTGTCACAAAGTAAATGTCATCAGCTTCAGAGTATGTGCTGATCTCATCTAAACTTAGCACAAAAAGTAAAGAAATTTGTGTTTGGTAGATTATTTCTCTGTGGTAACAATGCTTTTTGGCAATAAATCTTATACCGTTGGAAAGCCTGTGTAGTTCCCTTTCAAATGGTGCCCCATTTGTAAGGAACATGCATTTGTGGGATGAGCAGCAGCGCTGAGTATTTCAGTTGTGCCCATGAAAAATTTGCCAAATCTTCTCTGCCAATGCCAAACAGCTTATTCTGCCATTGACTTGTTTGGTGGATTGGATGATTGAAGTTTGAAGAAACAAGACATATTGACAATTTAACAATTTATTCATTTTACAAACAGGAGCCTCAGTAGCATGTGGAAGAACCATACACAGCCACAACAGCCTGGCACCTCCTCCTTATGCTGGTCACCAGCCTGGTCACACACTGCTGTGGGATGGCATCCCATTCTTCAACCAGCATTTGTCGCAAGTCAGCCAACGTGGTTGTGTTGGTCACTCTGGCACGAACAGCATGCCCAAGCTGATCCCACAAGTGTTCAATGGGGTTGAGGTCAGGACTGCTGGCAGGCCATTCCATCCTCTCCACTCCCACATTCTGGAGGTAGTCTCTGATAAACCCCGCCCTGTAGGGGCGAGCGTTGTCATCTTGGAGGATAGAGTTTGGTCCCAGACTGTGGAGATATGGGATTGCCACTGGTTGCAGAATCTCATCTCTATATCTCTTTGCATTGAGATTGCCTCCAATGATGATAAGCCTCAAAACAAGTGTCAATAGCAACAGCAAAATAACCTGTTTGGCATTGGCAGAGAAGATTTGGAAAATTTTTCATGGGCGCAACCCACATACTCAGCGCTGCTGCTCATCCCACAAATGCATGTTCCTTACAAATGGGGCACCATTTGAAAGGGAACTAAACAGGCTTTCCAACGGTATAAGATTTATTGCCAAAAAGCATTGTTACCACAGAGTAATATACCAAACACAAATTTCCTTGCTTTTTGTGCTAAGTTTATTTTTTTTCCCACTCATCACTTTCAAGTTGCACTTTCAGATATGACCAGTTGGTCTTTTGGACCTTGCTTGGCTATATGTCTGCCAGCTCTTGGTAATTCCTCTCGCACACACTCATCCACACAGACAAACACCATGCCAGTACTGCCTTGGGAGCAAGCTGGAGACCGTGGTGAGCAGTCTGGGCAGATTGTCTGCTGTACTTTGTGGTTAACCTCTATCACGTTTACGTGTTGGACAAAGCTTTCACCCTGGCCTGCTAGCTGTAAGCAGCATGCCAAATAATACTAAAACATGTGTAAACAACACTGACTCTGTATTCATGACGGAATAGTAGTAGTAATGGTGGCAATAACATGAAGAAGAAAAACAATTAATGCATTTAAGGTGCAGCTTTTATAGGAAGCCGATCTCGCAGCAGTAATGAGGTGCAGAGGGACTCTTCTTGGTCTCGCTATCCATTCAAGGACGGATTCAAGAAACTCTTATTATCTCCTGGCCAGACCTCAACTCCCCCAGGTTGGCTGTGGCCTTAATGGGAAATGTTGTGAATGATCTAATGTCCCTCTTCGTTCATATTTGTGACAGTGGAACAACTGAGTATTTATCTACTGGCTTTGGAGGCCAGAAGGAGCTAAAGCCACAGGGTACAGACTTGACTGTTGTTAGTTACAGTTCATACTAGGGGTGAAACGGTACAAAAAATTCACGGTTCGGTATGTACCTCGGTTTTGGGGTCATGGTTTGATATGTTTTCAGTAACGGGGAAAATAAAAAAAGTGCTGAAAATAACTTCTTTTTTTGTTTTTCATTTATTCTGAAAAGTATGAACATTAAACAGTGGCTCATTGGCCATAATTAAGGTAACATTTTAGGGCAATCACATAACAGAACATTTTGACAATAAAAAAAACAATATATAAGACGTGTTAGTAATGCTCCATCATAAGACTCTATTGAAAATTCTGAACTGAATAAAATGCAATCGTAAAGTCACAGTGTAGCGGGGCTCAAGCACTTTAACCATATGCTTTACTGTAGTAGGTATTCACTATGACTGAGTACAGTCGCATATCTGCAGCGATATATAGCATTAGTTATCACATGGCCCGGTCTGAATCTGCAGTGAGAGGCTGCCTGAACGCTGTGGGGAGAAGGACTTGTCTTTGAGTCTGTTTTTGTTTTGTTTCATTAATCGACACATTTGGGTCAGACAGACCTGACTTAAGAACAATGTTGGCATAAGGTATAAAACAAGTCCCTGTCAATTGAGCTTTACTAACCCGGCTAACCGGGCTAAGACATGCTACAGGTGACGGACAACAGCTAGTGCGCTGCCAAAACTTTCTGTGTAAAACTCAGAATTTCTGTTCCGTGTGTGCGAATAGTAGACATAAATAAACTATTTTGATGTGTTTGGGTCACAGGGCATACCAAACCAATGTCGCATACCGATCTGAACGTCCTGTACCGAAACGGTTTTTGGTTAATGAGCACCTCTGTGGTGCATATCCTTTAATGCAGTGGTTCCCAACCTGGGGTCCGGGCACCCCTCAGGGGGGCGGCAAAGATCACAGGGGGTGCGCAAGTCTTTATCTGATTTGAGGGTGAGGTAAAAAAAAAAAATGTGCATGTTAAACAAATTATGATAATACACTAGAATATATAATGTATACAAAAGTCTGTATATATATATATATACAGACTATATACAGGGGGGGGGGCTCAGCTTTTCTTAGACATGAGTAGGGGGGCGCCAAGGAAAAAAGGTTGGGAACCACTACTTTAATGCACGTGTCACACTATACGTTTCCTATTCTTCTTTCTTAAGAAGTGCCGTTAACTTCTTCTTTGAAAACAGAAACCAATTCCAAACTCACACAGAAGTATTAAAAGAGATCCTGCATTATTATACAAAATATTTGCTGACAGTGTTTTGTTGTTGAGTCTTTCTCAGTTTTGAGTTGCACTCTATCCTCGCTCCACTGGAAAAGAACACCTGATAGGAATTGAGAAACTGGTAGTGTTAATAAGCCTTATTCTACAAGTAAAACCGCAACATGTTGGTCAGTGTCCACATGTTTCAAAATGTTTTTGTCAGAAACAGAAAGGGGATTGCAGCGTTCAATAAATTGAATAAACAGAAAAGTTTTTATTTGAAAAACAGATCATGTGGCTGGGTTGGCTCAATGGGTAGAGCAGGCGCACATATACTTAAAGGTTTATGCCACGACGCAGAGGTCCAGGGTTCGAATCTGAACTGTGACGATTTACTGCATGTCTTCCCCCTCTCTCTCCCCTTTCTCACCTAGCTGTCCTGTCAAATAAAGGTGGAAAAGCCGAAAAAATAATCTAAGAAAAAAAAAAGGACAAAAAAAAAACAGATCATGAGTTTTGCTTGGAAATGGTAGATTGGTCTCTAAAGAGTATGAATTAGTTTTTGTTGGCAAGTTTGTTTTTAAGATTGCTGTTGCTGTTTGATGATGACGTGCATGTGATGCTTAAATACGTCCAAGGCAGTCATGTGGTGCTGTGATTTGACATTATAATGATGAATTGATTTTCTGGCTTTTTGGAATCTGACACTCTGATGCAAACGCTTTAGCTGAGTCCCTCACTTAGAGAACTTTACAACCAATGAAAAATACCTCAATTTAATCTCAGACGTGCTTCATAGACAGGTATAATTTGTATGCGTCTGTCCCTGCGTTTTTTTTCCATCAGCCTAAGATTCTACGTCCGGCACTGCTTCCTGGAGAGGAGTTGGTTTCAGAGGGGTTGCGGGTGCTTCTGGACCCTGACGGCAGGGAGGAGGCTACTGGGGGCCTCCTGGGGGGCCCTCACATCCTGCCAGCAGAGGGAGCCCTCTTTCTCACCACATACCGCATCATTTTCAAAGGCACCCCCCATGATCCATTGGGTAAATATTGAACCACAGCAACAATAGCTTTTAAGTCACAATTAAATGAAATATTACGTTTTCTTTATTTGTTAGCTAATTTTCAATGTTAATATAATAAATATGCTTTTAAATAAATTGCAGTTCATTTTTAGTTATTCATGTTTAGTCATTGCATAACATGATTATTTTCTAATTATTATTATTTGTTATTTTGTCTAATAAGTGGGTCTAATATATTGAAACCAAACCATCGTTTTCTGCTCAAATAGCAACAGACTACCCTGGTAAATCATACTCATTACTGTAATGATCTTTCTAACCCATTTGAGTTTGGTTTGAGTTAGGTGGGGCGCCTTGGTTCATGTCCCGCCATCTGACCTTTGTTGCATGTCTTTTCCTATCTCTCTCCTCCCTCATTCCAGTCAACTATGCAACAAAGGCATGAATGCCAAAAAAAAAAGTTATTAGCAGGCAGTCAAGTGTGTTGTCAGTAAGATGTTGCATTAATCATCTCAGTAACGTGATGCTGATCTTGGTTCCTGTGTGTGTCCAGTGGGGGAGCAGGCAGTGATCAGAGCTTTCCCAGTGTCCACATTGACCAAAGAGAAGAAGATCAGCATTCAGAACCAGCTGCAGCAGAACATGCAGGAAGGCCTGCAGCTCCGCTCTGCATTATTTCAGGTAAAGGCTAAAACACACTACACTCTCATGTAAGTCCAGTATAGACACAAGCTACCAAAGATCTTAAATGGATGGGTGGACACGGTGCAGTGTGTTTTAGTCAATGTGGCTTTCCTGAGATTTTAGATTAAATTATAGAAACAACTCATAGCAGCGAAGATGTAGCATCATCAGTGGTTCTGTTCATCAGATATAACATTTACGTCATTTTATCAGCTAAATGCCTTTTCTTAATTCATTGCTTAATTCATTGTCCCCTACATTTATAGATGGCCTTAACACATGTTCCTTGTGTCATTACATAATCAGTTTCACCAATATATTTTACAGCTGATAAAGGTGGCTTTTGATGAGGAGGTGAGCTCAGAGATGGTGGAGATCTTCAGGAAGCACCTCCAGAGGATCCGTTACCCACAGTCCATCTTCAGCTCCTTTGCTTTTGCAGCAGGACAAACAGCACCTCAGCCAATACTTATAAAACAAAAAGAGAGGAACACTGGCTTCAGGTTTGTGGTGCAGCTTTACAACAAGCTCTGGACTGACTGGTTTTTGTAAACATATTTGACAAACATAACTAAATTTTGATTTGATGTGTACATTAGTGTAAATACTCAGCAGTTTGTTTCTCCTGTGGAAATGTTGGGGAAAAAAACTCTAAATGATGCTGCTGTCTACCCTGCACTCTTCACAGAACACTGTCCAAAACTATTGTCAAGGGAGCAAAGAAGGCCGGAAAGATCACCATGGGCCGTGGCAGCCAGACCACACTGAAGAAGAACGACAGAGGCAGCAGGATGACCTGGCATGAAGATGATGACATTTCAAGTGAGACAAATGACACATTTCCACGGAATGGAGAACAACAGACTGAAGCAAATTTTAAAAGATTCAAAAATGTAATTCACCTTTTGTATGTGTGTGTGTTTCAGTATCCGATGACGGTGAGCCGCCGCCCAGCAGCACTTTGCGAGCATCGGAGAAGTCCACCATGGAGCAGCTGGTGGAGCAGTCCTGTTTCCGTGACTACCAGCGTCTGGGCCTGGGCACCATCACCGCCAGCTCATCTCGCTCCAAGTCAGGCGAGCAGTTCAGGATCACAGCCGTGAACAGACTCTACTCCCTCTGCCGCAGGTACACACCTCACAGGCAGGATACCTGCTAAAGTTAAATTATTCTATCAGCAAATAAATGTGCCTCAAGAAAGTCCAGAAACCTGCTGATCTGTGCTGATTCCACTACTATTAGCACAGCTGTGCTGAGCACATTAGTTTCCAGGATTTGTAGCCCCGCTAGAAGCTTTGTAAGCCTCAATATCTCAAAAGGCCAGTGGGGGGGAGAGTCCTTTACCTGGCAGACAGATGTTTGACATATCAATTGAGACAGCTAGATTTAAATTCAGCCTGTTATACAAAAACACACACAATGTGACTAATACAATCATAATCCCAATCTGATGTTTGCTGTAAATTCAGTAAGAGACCATTTATTCAGCTGCATCTCTGTGTGTAAATTAATTCCTTTGCAGTGATTTATTAGTGGTAGACCATCCATTTTTCTTAAATATTTGTGTGTTTGAGATTTCTATTCTGTCTCTGTCCATCAGTTACCCGGGGCTGTTGGTGGTTCCTCAGGCAGTACAGGACAGCAGTTTACACAAAGTGGCCCGCTGCTACAGACACAACCGTCTGCCTGTTGTGTGTTGGAAACATCCTCGCACTAAAGCCGTGCTGCTCCGCTCAGGAGGCTTCCACGGCAAGAGTGTGGTGGGATTGTTCAAGTCCCAGAATCCCTCCTCAACAGGTGCATTCACAGCAGCATAGAGTTGTTTGTTTTATATTCACAGCTGTTCTTTCTTTTATGTTTAAGGTGTTGCCTTAGCTAACTGACCTCCAGGAATAACGGCTAACTAAAGCTAACTATTTTGCAATTTTTTTTGTTTGTGGAATTGAAGTTATCGCAACTGTTTACATAATTTATACCACTTTTGCCTCTCAAACCTTTTGATGGTTAGCCTATAAAACACTTGACCTGTAATTCGAACTGATTTTCAAATTATTATTTTCTGTCTGAATTACGTGTTTGTGTTTTGCCTTTAGCTCCTGCCTCATCCTCAGATTCGTCCAGTAGTCTTGAACAAGAGAAGTATCTGCAAGCCATCCTCAACTCCATCCCTATTTACTTCAAAATGAACGGAAACAACACCCTGTCCAACCGCTCCCTCATCGGCCTCTCACCAGGTACACTGATCATGTCCAGATCGTATTTTTATTTATTCTGTGATGCTGAACACCACACTTCCCTCCGCTACTTGACTATTTTGATCTGCCTCTGGGATAATTTGGATATTTCTAGATTATAGACCCTTAATATCTAAAAGAACACACATTCATGTTACCTTGTTGTGACTTTTGAGTTTTAAGACCTCTGATAAAGCAATTGGCAACAAGACAATTTGACTTCTGAAAACAGGAAAGGCACAGGTTTAAGTAAAACAATTAAGCCATAACATTGAGCCTGCAAGCACAGTAGCAGGACTCTGAAACAAGAACACTTACTGTAAATGGAATGCAGCCCTCAATGTTATCAATTACTCCTGTATTTGACAAGTCAAAGTGTTGGGCGTGAGAGAGGGCAGAAGACTTTGTTGCCCTGAGGTTGCCATCATAAAATCTAAGATTAGCTAGTGTTTCTGGTGAACACTATCACCATTTAAATATCTACGACTTGGATGCTAACATAAACAGTATTTATTTTCATGTCAAAAACTATGGTTACACTTTACTTGAAGGTATCTACATAAGAGTCTTGTGTCATAAACATTATAAACAAGTCATAAACGTTTATGACATAACGCTTCTTTTAGTAAGTGTCATTCGGTTTTTGTCATGACAAGTTATGGTTAGGGTTACGGTTCATGTGTCATGACAGTGTCATGTGTTCATGACAGTGTCATGTCACTCTTATGTAGATACCTTCAAATAAAGTGTTACCAAAACTATTAATGACTTCCATATGACATGAACACAGCTTTACTCTAACATGACTATAATTATACTTCTATACAGTAATTTCAACGTAACAGTTGGATTGCTGAAGTCTGCAGGGAGCCAGTAAGCAGTGCCTGTGAGGCTGAACTCTGGGATCATTAGTTCCCTCAAACCAAACCTACGTCACCTGACTGCCCGCGCTCCTACCTGACTTGTATTTGCTGATGTGATGGCCTCGGCTCTGCCGTGGGAAAAACTTAGTTTGTTTGCAAGGGACAAGAGGCCACGTAGAGTTCATTTCTTCTGATAAAGAGAAAAATTGCAGATTTGCACTCTGTATTTTTGTCCACTCCAGCTCTGTTTTTTCTCTGGCATCATGCAATCACTCTCTTCCCTTTTGTGTTTGCTCTTGTCCGCAGCTATTTTTCACCTACTTATCTCTGTGTGTGTGTGTGTGTGTGTGTGTGTGTGTGTGTGTGTGTGTGTGTCAGAGAGAGAGACTGTGGGAGAAATACTGTATCTGATAATTGGTAACATTTGGAAGGACATTTGTACAATAAAAGGTTATGTAAGAATCACAGGACAACCTGGGGTCACTGTCCAGCACATCCATCTCCTCTGACTTCACCCCCTCCTGCCTGTATCCTGAACATACTGGACAACATACAGTACACTGTACTGGACTGAAGCTGGGTCCAGGATGCTCATATACAGGCGCACACACACTCATTTACTCATTTAACCATTATGTAGCTTGTGTTTAGAGTGCTCAGATCAGATTAATGGCTCTTAATTACTGGTCAACTCTGTTTTCAGACTGAGCCAAAATTCATAACAAATCATTGAAATGGGTTTTGTTTTCTCTTCTAGATGAAGGGAGTGCACATTTGTCATCTTGTCTTGTTTAGGATTTGGTGCGAACACTTATATGAAAAAAAATACCTTCCTGAACGAGTCTCCTAACTAGACAGTTGTAGTAACGTCTTGTGTATTGTGTGAATGTTTTGTCTTCAGGCAGTGACAGAAGGACATACAGGATGTCAAAGATGGCTCCTGTCCATTTAGACCTCCCATTCTCAAACAGCTTTACCAGAGGAGGTGAGTGTTACTACTCAACACGTCCACACATGTCTTCCTGCTGCCAGGTGAAATATGAAACACCATAATCTGTAGTTAAGAGTGTTTAAGCATCTTCTAGACTCTTAAGGGAAAGGTTATAAGGCAGTTGTATACATTTTGCTCACATATTAGATATTCACAATAGTTTATGAAGGTTGTTTTGCCAGCCCTCCTGGTTTTCCCAGATGTTCATTTTTGTCCACTTGGGTCACATTCTCCCATTGTTCTCTTCTCACATTTCATCTCACATTTTAGAAAAAAGGTTGACACACTCCTGAAGACAAAGATATGCAACTAAATCACAGACATCCTGGAAGGAGTTTATCTTGTATTCCGATACTTTTGAGGCACCCTTCTTGTAAAAGATTATATTACTGTGATTTTAGAAAATTGCATTTATGAGAATACAATACTTTCAAAGTTAATTGCAAATGTTAATAGTGATATTCATTTTGTTAATACATATCTAAAAATAACTTTCTACCATGAATATAATGCCTGAATGTGAGCAAACATATATTTGTGAAATGCTGCAGTACAAGGATTGTAAAGTATTGGAGATAAAGAGTAAGACAAAAATAATAGCCTAAATAAACAAAATACAAGCATAGGTCATATTTTCGGAAAAACCATAAACAGATGCTGAAAATAATTTGTTTGTGATATGATCTGAAGCTCATAGCTGTATATGTGTACAGTATAGACTTTAATTATCTGACATGTTTGTGAACTAACAGAAACTCACTGCCACGTTAACCTTTAGGTTTCTTGTGACTAGGGTTGGGTACCGAAACGCGGTGCCAATAGGGCACCGGTTCCGACGTAAACCGTAGTAACGAGACCGAATAAGAACGAAAATTTCGGTGCCAAATTACGGTGCCTGACTTTTATTTTTTCAGAAGCATCGCTGCACGGGACGCTACGTTACTGTTAGCTAGTAGCTGGATTAAACACAATGGTTAAAATGCTGAGAGCTTACGTTAAGCAGTGTGAAGTGTGACTGTAGAGGATTCCAACACCGGGACGTGACAGTCTGCAGGCAGCTGCCGTTGTCGTAAAACAACACAGACGGTGCGTTTACTTGAAACTCGCCAGCCTCGTGGTGCATTTTAAGTTATTGTAAAATACCCTGTTCCCATCTGGTGCTTGTTTTTGTCGTTTACCAGAAATTTACTGGTGAAATAAGTAATTGTTATAAGTTATTGTTATTACATTATTAATCAATCATTTAATTTTGACCATATAGCCGTAGCAATAAACAAGCCATTCTTTAATGTCGGCAACTGTCATTTTGTGCTCCTTTTTTAATATTTTATATTATATACATTATAAATATATTATATATATTTCGGTTCGGGCACCGTTTAGGCAACGGCATCGTTTTAAAAGTATCGTTTTAGCACCGGTATCGGAAAAAACTCAAACGATACCCAACCCTACTTGTGACCTGTAGTGTTTCTGGAAAATGAGCATTACTGTAAATGCAATGTCACACATTAAAACTTGATGTGCTTGTAAAATGACACACCATCATGACTGTGTTAACTGGAATGTGAACTCTTGAGATATGAAACGTTATAAGTGTTGTGCTTGCCAGATGTGCTTGGTGCCGGCGCATGTCTGAGGTGTTAGTCAGATGAATGTGAATAGACTCAGCACTAAAAAGGATTACACCCCACTTCTGATTACTTAAAACATACTCCCTTTTCATCCACACAACTGCAACACTGTCCTGAATTTTTTTTTTTTTTTAAACAAATAGTTTTGCCTCCTTTTAGCCAGATTTCATCAGAAAGTGGTGCAAATGAAGTGATTTTTTTTTTTTTTTAAGATAACCAAGGTCAGAAAATATGTGATATTGTAGAGATCTTTATTCCAAAACAGTTGTTTGTCAACTCCAGTTCAACTAAATTTGTAAAATTATAATATCATTTTCTAATCATATTAATAATGCAGATGGAGGCATTAAAAAACTCTATTTGAAATGAAAAGAGATTTAGCAACATAGCAAAGATCCCAACAGGCTTGCGAGGTGATGGCGTTGATGTGGCTGATGTTGCAAATTAATCAAATGATTACATTTTAATTAATTGATGAAAATTAAGTCATACAATTTCTAATGAGAAGAGTGCAGTTACTAGCCTGTAGTCATTTTACAGACTACCATGATACAAAGCACAACTACGTGACACCTGTTAATAATATAGTAATATATATATAGTAAATCATAATATATGGAAAATAACAATCATAGAAAATAATGTAGTAATCGAAAATGATAGGTACTGTATTAATTTGTAACTATTATTAATTAGAAGATTAGAATTGTTAATTAAGAATTGCTTTTTTTTGTTACGCTATCTATTTCATTAGTTTAGGTATTACAGTGTAGCTCTCTAAACAGCTAGTTCAGTGTTGTGTTGTGCTAACTCTTTGTCATTGAAATTTCTGTAAAATAAAGTTTAATTCACATTTAATTTTCCCCACCACAGTCCGGGTTATGGCTTGTGTAAATCCCTTCTTTTTTTTACTGTAAGACGCAGACAGTTTTCCCATGCTAAACTGACTTCTGCAAATTGTGGTAACTTTAGTAAATCCAGTGGAATACATGGTCAACCTCTGTTAACATGTCTCTACTCAAGGAGAGAAGAAATTATGCCTGTTACATATACAGACATCACAGGTTTCTGGAGCAGAATGTGTCACAACTGTTCCTGATAAACTGGCACAAAAGACTTTGTTTTCACACCATCGGTCATAACCATGGACCAACATATTCATGCATGCTTTGACAATCATTCTCTTTCACTTTATGTGGACCAGTCCAATCTTTGACCCTCAACTCTTCATTTGCATGTTTCTGTGGTCTGAAATGGTTAGTAGGCTAGGTGGTGATGTCCGTATGAAGTTGACATGATTTATTTTTTTCATGCCCCTCTCCCTGCCCTCATCTTCTCTCTCTACCTCCTGTACAAACAACCACCCAGTGCTTGAGTACAGAGATAAACTATTCACTCACTCAAACCAAAAACCTGCCAGTAAGGAGAGAATCCACCATCAAGGTAATAGTCAAACTGTCTCTTAAAGCACTCCTTATCTTTCTAACGCATCCTGCAAGCCTCATCCTTTTTTCTCTTTCTAACCTACACAAGTGCTTAATAACCAGGTCATGTACTACACTGCACCGCGCTGCAAACCTCTTACAAAGACCTTATGAGACATAGTACTAATCATGGCTGACTTTTCACATGCTCCTCTGGGAGCTGTGGTTTTTCACAAACCAAAGTGGCTGCTCTAATGTGGCCTTTTCCATTGTTAATGTGTTGGCTCAGCAAGGCTAACTGTGGTCAGGTACAAGCCGGGTCCAGACTGAGGAGGAAATGAAGCTGTTTGTCTTGTCAGACGAGTCATGAATCACACAAAATGAGGATCCTGTAGTATAACAAAGACAGACTTGAGGATTCTGTAAATGTGACTCAAAGCAAATAGGATTCAGTTAATATTTAAAAACAAAACAATCATATAAATGCTCTGATATTGTATGCTGTTATTGCCTGTTTATCTCTGAGTCATATCAGGTCCAAACAGCAGTCATATTGATAATGAAATCAGGTGTAGCGTCAGGTATTAACAGTTACGTTATTGATCACACCTGTGAAAAGTGTATACTTTCACTATAAACTCTATTTAATGTAAGAGGCTGCCCTGAGAACAAAAGTCGACATTAGTAGCAGTTTGACAGCTGTTCATTTGCAACTCAAAAGGGCTGAAAGTAATCACTGTGAAAAATCATGTCCTTCCTGAAATGATTCATGCAGTTTGGAAGGTATTGCATGCTGGTTTTCAGAGAAATGTGTTTCTTTTAGACTTGTTGACTTGCAAAGAAATTCCAACAACTTCTGCTTCTAATATCTCGACACACATGATTTACAGAAGCGACTGCTTTGTTAGTGAAGTTAAAGAATGAAGGTCTTTTACATAATCCCCGTTGTACTGCTGTGCATGTAAACGTAGTCCGCATGTCATGTGTTGTTCATCATTCAGTCTTAATTTGTTTGACAGCATGTGTACATCGGTGGCATTCGAACAGGCCAGCTTCTGCGTGTGTGACTTTTGTTTGTATCTGTGTGTTTGCAGGCATGTGGGCTAGCCTGCGCTCCAGCAGCAGACTCAGCCATCACCCGTTGACAGCAGATGTGGGTGCCAGACTAGCAGGGAAGGATCTGGCGCCCCCTGCAGGTAGCAGCAGTCTGCAGGCGCAGCTCCTGAAACAGCAAGCTGCCCTCTACGTCTTTGGAGAAAAGTCCCATTTAAGGGTGAGAATGAAAAGAAAGCTGCTCTCTGGGGGCTGAGGGGACGTTTTGTTTTAAATTGTTGTAAATCTGCACTCAGTGTCAACTTTATCAGGTCTATTGAAATCCAATACAACTGTTCATAAAGTCTACTTTTATGATGCCTCTAATGTTAAAGGTTTTTGAGGTGTTAAATTAAAAATCTGTTTTTGCATTGAGGTTGTAAGTTAGTGATGGTGTTGTACTGGACTGCGTTATATTCAGAGGTGTTTGGTAATATTAATTTCTTACCCCCTTATTTCAGAGTCACCAAAAACTTTGTAAAGGTAAGATTATTCCCAGCATCAGTGATTAAAGACATTCTTGTAAATAAGCGATAACACAAGAAGAAAATAACGAATGAGGCGAAGGTGAAGAACACTGTGACACAAAACAGAGTACTGTTTCCTCCCCCTCAGAGGCTGTAGTTTGTGATGTTTTGGTTTTACATGATTTTGTAAATTGTACATGAGTTGGACAAAAAACGCCTTTCAATTTAGTACAGTCCAATACAACACCACCAAGTACAGCCTCAAAACATCCCATAGATTTGGGGCCCACCTGTTGCTTGGGTGTTAAGATGCCTACCATGAACTACAACGCCTCTGGTTCAAGTCTGACTTGGGACTTTTATTGCTTCTGTTTCTCCCTAATTTCCTGTCATCTCTGTCTGCTGTCTACTCTCTAATATAGGTGTAAAATGACCCAAAAAATAGATGCCATAGATTTGAGTCAACACGCAAAGAAAATTGAAGTAGTACTGCAGTCTTAACAATAACTGAACATTTTGAGTAGAGTAGTATTCATTGCAGGAATGCGTATTGCATTACATTGTACCTGTGTTATTGTGTGTATTTTTGTGGTAACTCGGCATAGTTTCATTTTTAGTTTGATATATTTTAATTGTATTGTTTGTTTTTTATCTGTACCCACACCCCACCAGTAAAGCAGTTTTAATACTGAATCGATTACCTCAGTGAACTCAACTTTAGAATTTTTTTACATGTTAGATTTCTCTCTCTGTTGTGACAGGGCCTCAGAGTGGACTCCTCTCTGAACTGTGAACTGGTGCCGGTGGACTTTGCAGACACGCGGCAGGTGAAAGCCTCTTTTAAGAAGCTGCTGAGAGCCTGCGCTCCCAGTGCCACCTCATCAGACTCAGAGGACTCCTTCCTCAAAGCTTTGGAGGACTCTGAATGGATCCTACAGGTGAACAAACACACAAACAACATTGTTTTGCTGTTTTTTGGGGGGGGGGGGGTTTACAGTTGTTGTTGTTTTTTTTTTACAGTAATACTGTAACTCCAAATCAGACTCTAAAAGTTATGTGAGAACGACCCAGCACTCTGCTTTTACTGCTCATCCTGTGTATCAGATTCACATAATGAATAAATCCACTCTGAAGCCATTTTCCCAAGGGAAAGAGATTCACAACATCAGATTTCTTATCATGCTGGTTATCTGATTATCCCCCTTCAGCCTTTGTCCGTACATTGAACATATCGAAAAAAAATATTATCTGTGGGAAACCCTTCATAGGCAACAAGCAGCACTCAGCATGCAATTTACTAGTACACCAAACATGGTAACATATACACAGTGCGGATTAATTGTGTGTGTGTATATGTGTTCACATGCATTAATCTTCTACAGCTTCACAAGATCCTGCAGCTGGCACTGATTCTGGTGGAGCTTCTGGACAGCGGCTCATCTGTTCTCCTCAGCCTAGAGGATGGCTGGGACATTACCACACAAGTGAGAAAAATGCACAAATACCTTTGTGAATTAAAGCATGATTAAGACAATATTTAAAACCAGAGGAACAACATGGAGAAGTTTAAAGTGGTGCAGAGTTTGTCTTCTATGCCTTCTATGAATTTTCATTTTGCGTACAAGAAAAACCTGAGGGGAAATACAGGAAGTAAAAGGCTTCATGCATGGCAGAGGTAGGAAGGCTAGCATAATAATAAAAAAAACAAATTGGTACTGTAAATCATTCACGTCATGCAACCACTCACCATTACATGCCTCCACTGCACCTAAAAGCCCATAAAAGAAGGAATAAGGCGGTTGTTAAGAGTATGTAAACACAACTTCACTGGTGCATGTCCAGATGGGGGTCCTTGTTACATTTTACTCTCTTTATAATCATAGAAGTTGACAAAAAAAACACTACAGGGAACACATGGATCAAAAGAAACATATTAAATCATCAAAACAAACACCCAAGTCCAATCCTGAGTGGGAAGTAGCAATGAAACGCCATGATGTGTCCAACTTACTGGCACTCAGTTAATTGTTTAATTCTGTCTCGTCCTCCTTGAAAATATTTGCAAAAAAGAAAACGCACTGATTTATGTTGTATTTTGCAAAAAATTGACATTGTGACATTTTAATGAAAGCATACCTCACCTGTCGGTGCAAGCTGTAATGTAAAAAAAAATAAATCTTTTTAAAGATGAATTACTGACAGCTGACTGTTCATAAAAGCTAGCTTTAACAGTTTCTTATTAGTTTTGATGTAAAACAAACACCAACTAACTATAAAACATAAAAAGGATCCAGGTGCAGCCATACAACCGTTTAACAAGAGAGTCCCTCAGATAAAGAGTGCTACTGATACTAGACAGCTGTTAAGACAATAATCAAACCGTTTAGTGTAACTGTACCGAAACTGTTAGGAGAGCTGCCCCGTCGCCCTTCATTTATTATCTAGTGTGATATATTGAGATTGAAAGCAGAAACAAGTAACTTGTTATAGTTTAAATGTGTTTTTTCGATGTTGCCGACAACTTTTTTAGGGAATCTCCACAGAGTCTGACTGCACTTCTTAATGGGCCATGTCTGAATAAATCTGGCACACCTGCTCATCCTCTAATCAGGTGACCCAGTTATGCAGAGATAGATAATGAAAAGGTCCTGAAGGCTCACTGATTTGTGCTGATTCCGAAAGTTCATGGTTCTGATTTCAATGCATGTAAACAAAAAGTTGGTTTTGATCCTGATCAATTGTCAGTATCCATTTGCTGCCGCATTCAGCATTTCTTCGCATGTTTGCTTTCTGAGCTCATATTTTCCATGTGGACCTGTTAAAGTGCACATGTTTGTGTTGCAAGCGTGTGTCCTTCAAAATGTGTTTACAGGGTTTGCAGAGCCCTAGGCGGCTGTTTAAAAGCACACTTTGTGGACCCCTTATGCCAGGCACGTGTTCGGCCCCGAGCATCTCTCTCCACGGGTCACCCGCTTCATCACGCCAGGTCCTGATCAGCCCGCACAGGCAAATGGGCTCCATATGCTCTGGCTCTCCTGCCTCTGTCCACGGACCATAGACACCCAGCAGACAGGATGCAGAACTGTCTTTGCTTTCTTTCTAAAACCCTGTTTTCTGTTTATACGTCTAACCCTCTGCCTCTCTCATATCCTCCCTCATGCCTTGCTTCTTTATTAGATCCACTTTTCATTCCGCTGTAGTCTCACAAATAATCTGAGGTGCTTATTTCAGTGCAGAGGTTGCGGGGGACTTTCTCTACCACTCAGAGCTGAATGCTCTTTTAAACCTCACGGGGAAAGCCATGAACTGTTTCTTGCTCATTCCACACGCGTCAGGGCTCATTTGTTGTGTTGGAGGAGACACAGGCAGGGAAGCACGCCAAGCACACTGCATGTGTAGACAAGTGGTTCTCAACTGGTGTTTTTGAGGAGCTCAAGTGTGCCTGAAGACTTTGTCTTCGATGTTATATAAATGTAATTGATAGCAGATGATAGGTTTAACGTTGTGTTGTCAGAAGATGGGGTGTTTAGCTTTTGAAAGAATGCAAAGCAAAGTCATACCATCCAAGAAAAGAAAAATGTGAGCAAAATCGTAGTCAAGCATGACAAAAATTCTGCATGGTGGAAGTGAAACGGCTGCCACTCTCCTTCAGTGGTAAGATGATCAAACGGTGTATTTGCCAAAATATCCGGGATTTTCAGCCCTGTATATTTAACACAATGAGAAGTGTTGTATTCAGTAGGTCTCAGTGGCAATAACAGTGGGTTGTTGATCGAATACTTTTCCACTGAGACAAAATTAGCTACAGATATATTGTTATCGGCATATTAGCAGATACTGTAAGTAACAAGAAACAGAACAGAAATGCCAAACATTTAGAAACGGTGTGACCATTAGTTGTCACCATTATTAACAGACAAGTTTATTTTTTTAACTGTAAAATCTCCCGGTCAATACACATCTTAGTCACAACTCTTTAATAACCACACATGTTTTGTCAGTGTAATATAAAAAAAAAGAATTAATAATAGAAAATAATTAATTTTAATCATTTTGAGTAGGCTATAAGAGGACCAGACACACTACAATCCAGGAGAAACACAGAACAGAATTATTTTTTTCTTTCTAACATGATGACATCATCGCAAGCGTACAACGTGATGACGAGAGAGACGGAAGCCTTAGCTTTCTGCTACGAAAAGAATGAGTGCTCTAGCTGTTATGGTTTTTATTTTAGATTGATTCAAACAGAATCATGTAAACCATAATCTCCCGCGGCCATTTGGGGAAATACACTGTTGTCACCGCTAATTTTCAGCCCATTTTGGACCGAAGGCCATGTAAAGTGATGATGTCATCACTAGCGTACACCGTAATGTCGCGAAAGACAGAAGCCTTAGCATTCTGTTGCAAAAACAAATGAATGCTCTAGCTCTTAGTTTTTATTTTAGACCGATTTAAACAGGATCAGGTAAACAATGATCCCTCCATTCTCTAAGGGTTAATGGATGATTGTTAATACTGAAGAAAAGTATTGTATTTGACCTGTCTCTTCCTCATAAAATACATCACTCTCACCTTTTCCCTTTTATCTCTGCAGGTCGTGTCTTTGGTGCAGCTGCTGAGCGATCCTTTCTACCGGACTCTGGAGGGTTTTCAGGTGCTGCTGGAGAAAGAGTGGCTGTCCTTTGGCCACAAGTTCAGTCAGCGGGGCAACCTGAGTCCTAGCAGCCAGGGCGGCGGCTTTACACCCATCTTCCTGCAGTTCCTGGACTGTGTGCACCAGGTGAGGTTTACCTTCACTACCACAGGTCAAGCATCTCCTGCCTCTGCTACGTGACTTCTCTCCACTCTCCACTTCCACTCCCCACCTTCCCCCACATGACTGAACACTATTCATACCGTCTTCATGAGCTCATCACATTTCTCATGAGTATACAGGCGAGGAAAGGCAAAGGAGGCAAGAAATTCAGCTGTCGTTATCTTTACATTTGGTTTAGTTTTGCACTTTACATTCCCAACACTGGACATGTAATTTCAACACTGTGTTGCACCAGGGAGTGTGCATGTAGGCTGCTGTCCAGATGGTCCATGAACCCAATGATCAGCACTGAGCTGTCTGTGCTTGCGTGATTCAGCATCCCTTCACATTTCACTGCGTGTTTAGAACTGCATGTGGAAAATTGCAGTTTTGGGGATTGAGAGTCTCTAGGAAGGTTTGTGTGTTTTAGGATTTCAGTGGGGGGGTGGAGTAAAGAATGTAGCTCATACAGCTGAAGTCCAGAGAACAGCTGAGGTCCAGAAGGCTGTGTCCACTTTAAATGTTTTTTTGTGTCTCCTGGGGTCGCATAGACCCACTCCCATACACTTACATCAACACATAGTTTCTGCATTTGTCTTTTGAAACTTAGGCCTGGCAGCTAAGACAGTTTGGCGGGGGTCCTGGAGTCTGGAGAGCTGTAAACAGGAGGGAGAGGGGATTCGGACAAGAGCTGAAAATAGAAGTGCCTCATCTCCAAAACAGCTGTTGTTTTTGCCAATAGACCCAGGTGGCCCTTAAATATGCATCTCTTTGGCCACTTCACACCAGTGCATGGGAACAATGGAGCTGCAGTCCTGCTGGCTCAGCCTGGATTCTGTCTGGCGGTGATGATATCACTGACCTTTGCCCCCCCCAGGATAGGAGACATTCTTTCCTGTTTCTAATTGGTCATTTATCCACTGGAGGGATGTGAAGCCACAACACAAGGACACGATCCAGCTGTCACACACACTCTGACCTTCCCTCTCTGTTTCTTAAGTCTAATTTGTATCCCTCTTTTCATTCTTTGCAGATTTTGGAGCAACATCCTCTAGAGTTTGAGTTTAATCAGTATTATCTGAAGTTCCTGGCCTATCATCACATCTCTAACCGCTTCAAGAACTTCCTGTTGGACTCAGACTATGAGCGCTTGGAACATGGTCAGTGTCCTTTACAGTTTAAATCGGGAGAGGGTTTAGTATTATCTCTTTTTGTATTGAGGAAATGCTGCATTAGAATTGACTGTGTGTTACTTTCCTATAACCAGGCACGTTTTAACAAAGATTACTGTACCAAAATTAGTACTTTACCATCGAACTTTCATATAAAGAACAAAATTAATATATACAATAGCTCCCACAACTAAATGCAACACATACATTTCTTCACTGAAACTGCATCAGAAGCCTGCAATGTTTCTGTTAGTTGCATCAGGACCAGACTCTATTTGGTAAAATACATTGTCACAAACTAATTTATGTTATGAAAATTAATATAGAAATACTCACCAAATATTGCCTTCCATATATTTAATTTAACTTAATTATGAGGTGAGATGTCATTGGTTTTGTGTATGCTTGAAGAAGATGTGTGTCTCCATGGATGAACGTAACCAGCCAAAATCTTCACTGATATCCTGTAATACACATGAACCCTTTTGTTGAATTACAACTTTTATGACCAGTGTTGAATCAGCCAAAACAATCTGTGAGATTAATTGGTCCATGTGCTTAGTAGCCTCCCCTCTGTGTGTTTCGCAGGCACGTTGTTTGAGGATAAAGGTGACAAACAAGCCCGGAGAGGTATCTGTATCTGGGAGTGCATCAACAGGATGCACAGGAGGAGTCCCGTCTTCTTCAACTATCTGTTCAGCCCCTCAGAGAGCGACGTGAGTCTTTCTGCCTGCCTTTCTGTCCTTAATGTAGCAGAGCTCCCCGTGCATCCGACAGCTACAGCTGATTCATGCAGCTCCCACGCTGAGGAGCCATGGTGTGGTTCAACTCTCTTGTGCTTTATAAATATTAAAAAACAAACCCGCGGCCGCTGCATCAAAGATTGAGCCCCTGCACGTGGGCGCGCACTCCACCAGGCAAGCTACCAGGCGCCTGCACAACAATGTGTTTGACTCTTATTCTGAACATTTATGTTCTCAATGTTTATTATGAATATGTTTTTGAAAAACAATTGACAAGCCAGAGCTTGTACAACAGAACTCAACTTCAAACTTGAATATATTTAATGTTTTTCATTTCAGGTATTACTGGCAATTACTGGTACATTTACTAAAGGACCATGCTTCAGTACAGTTTTGAGGTGCTTAACTTTTGAGGTGGCATTTTTATGCTACTTTATACTTCTACTCCACTACATTTATTTGACAACTTTAGGGACTGTTCGTTATTTATTTCAGGGGCCACCGGAGGAGTTTTGGGATCTTTAGTCAAAATAGACCTGACCCTCCCTTTACCAGAAATACATTTTGGATGACCTTCCAAAATGATATGGAAAAAAGGGATGACCCTCCCCAACAATTTATTGATGCCTTCTGTACTAGTTTGCGCTTGGCAAAGACATACAGATAGCCATTGTTTTTTTACAGCGATAACATATGTGACTAAACCTCTGCATTCTCATCTTACGCATCACACTCCTCTGTTATGGTGTGGTGGCCATTTCAGTAGATTTACTCACTAACATTGTTGTGGAAACACAATAAGCATGGAAACGCACACTTCCTGCATTACTGCATTACTTCAAATACTAAGTTACTCATCTAGTAAACTAGTATTCACATGAAATAAAACATTGAGACCATTCAGCAAAGCACATTGGGTAATAACAATTCAACACTGGTTGCTATGGACTCGTCACTAGGCTTCCTCAGTCATTGTATATTTTAGCATAGGTAAAGCTGCCAAAGCTGAACATTATCCAAAACTGCATGCTACCACTCCTTCCTTATCAAATTCTTTGAAAAGGCTGTCGTTTATATATACAGTGCTGCTCGTAAAGTTGACTAAAAAGAGGAATAAAAAAATCATCTTTTGGAAATTGATCTTAATGCCTTAATTCAAAAAATGAGGAAAAATCCGACCTTTTAAGGACACCAATTTGTTTTGTGAATGAATAATGTATTGTAAATAAATAAGAGATTGGCATGGTTTTATTTCAGTTAGCCTAATAGCTGGTTTGATTTGCATTGATATGGATCTTATCTCAGTTAGCTATTAGGCTAACTGAAATAAAACCATGCCAATCTCTAGGTATGGTGAAGGGTATGTGATGATGTGGGGCTATTTTAATTCCAAAGGCCAAGGGAACTTTATCAGGATGCATAGTATCCTGGATCCATGAAATAACTGGCCTTTAAAAATAAAAATCTGCCTTCCTCTATGGGAATTTAACATAGGGGGATGTATAATTATGGCCCCTGTATTTTAAGGAAGAACATTTATTTATTTACAATACATTATTCATTCACAAAACAAATTGGTGTCCTTAAAAGGTCAGATTTTTCCTCATTTTTTTAATTAAGGCATTAAGATCAATTTCCAAAAGATGATTTTTTTTGTTCCTTTTTTTTGTCAAGTTTAGCATGGGTATGAATACTTATGAGCAGCACTGTATATATAATATCACTGGGACCGAAAGGATATTTGAGTCGGGTATGGCTGCAGCCTGGAGACCTCCCGTCTCATGCCCTCCCGTCTTGGTGCAGTCTGCAAACTTTGACTTTTCAAAATAAAAGCTCGCGTCTGGTCCGTTGTGTTTTCGTACAGTATTTTGGATGTTTTTGAACTAAACAGTATGGCAATCATGCTAATGAATACAATTATTTTTTCATCAGATGTCTTAGTTACAACACGATGGAGGTAGCAAAGCAGTTTTGTGTTTTATATGTGCGAGCAGGATTTATTCAGTTTGGGAAGTCTCTAAAGCTACAGTTCAAATTGTCTGGCTGACTAAATAGGGAGGGACCCATCTGTTAGGCCGGTTACACAGTGGATGTGTCGCGCGAGCGTCTCAGAAGCGTGGCGGCTGCTCGATGTTGATGATATCTAATCTGTAATCACAGTAATGGGCAAATCTGTGAGACAAGCCCGTTTCTGTATTTTGATTCATTATGTGCAGTAGGCCACACTACAGACTGACGAGATGCTTTCTGCAAGATTCCCAGAGCAGGTTAAGCTTGTTGGAAATCACACTGCGTAATATTTCAACTTTTTTCCACAGTATTTTAAAAAACGGACACAATAAGATCACATCTGATTCTCAAACTTTTCTGTGTTGAAGGTGATCCTGAAGCCTTCGATCAGCATCCCAAGCCTGAATAAATGGGACTTCTTCACGGATGAGACTCTGTCCACGGGGCCGTGTTACGACTGGAGGATGATGGCTGCCCGGTCCGACAGCTCAGAGGAGGTGGACACGCTCTCCAACAGTAAGAGGAGGATCGTGTGGCCGTGTTACAGCAGCGTGAGCCGCGCCCAGCCGGACGCCATCACCAAACTCCTCACTGTAAGAGTCTGTAACCAAAACTTTGTTTATAAGTTTGATCTTGTTTTCTCGTGTCATATGTCAACATTTGTCATCTTTCTTGACTGTTATTGGTGCTGCAGGACGTTTGGAGGCTGGAGGGTGAGCTGAATCAGGCCTCTGAGAAATGGCAGACAACTCTGGAGAGAGTCCGAATCAGCATTCAGGAAGACCTCGCGCAGGAAGGAAATGTGTGTGTTAGAAGAATAATGATGACATGTTCTATTGAAAGATACCAGGAATAGTCATAAACTTTAAATCTAAGTTGTTAAATTGTGTTCTTTTCCCACTCATACTTTGTTATCATCTCGTGTGTTTGCAGCTCCGTAAACAGTCCATGGTGTCCATCTCAGGCCTCATTCCCACGTCCAGCCTGCAGGCTTTCCAGAGGCGCTCCATGCTGCACCTGCCAGACAGCGGGCTGGGCGAAGACCGCAGCACTGCCACGGCCAATGGGATCAACCGCCGCGCCGCAACACTTTACAACCAGTTCACCCCCAAGAGCGAGGAGAACAGGTGGGTCGTGAACTTCCTGAGTCCTGGAACAAATAAGGTGTGTGTGTGTGTGTGTGTGTGTGTGTGTGTGTGTGTGTGTGTGTGTGTGTGTGTGTGTGTGTGTGTGTGTGTGTGTGTGTGTGTGTGTTAAAGTACCATCTCTTGGCTCTGATATCTCAATATTTTCTTGTTATCCAGTTGGACAAAAAACAATTAAAATCTACTCTGTAAATAATTCTTGTGCTCTTCACGTTTTAAATACATGTTTTGACAGACAAAAGTTTTAACAGATGAAATTAGAAACACTTAACAGCAACTTATTCTAATTTCCTAAAAAATACTTAATCATGTTTACTCTCCTGCAATACAGCTGTATTATTGATACTGATAACTTCGATATTTTGCAGATATAGAAGAAGATATACAGAACATGTATTACAGTGTATTAGAACTACCTACTCCTTACATAATGGGAACATAATGTACAAACAGTTGTTCTTGTACACGTGGAGAAACAGGCTTTGTGTTCAGTGTGTTCTTCGGCTCTTCGTGCTGGGTTTTATTGCTGGGATAAACTCCATGTAACTTTGATCCTGAACAGGAATAACGAGTCAAATAAAAAACAATTAGGAATATTATTGACTGTTCTCTTAATACATCCATGACTTAAATCATTTGCAATTGTAGCAAAAGGTACAGAGACGTAACATCCAGTCAGAATGCACTTGGATCTCACCGTGTGTTATTCTTCAGGTCTTACGAGGGGATCCTGTATAAACGCGGAGCGCTGCTGAAAGGCTGGAAACCTCGCTGGTTTGTATTGGACATTACAAAACACCAGGTGAGCCAAGCTGCACACCACACTCATGTTTCAGAAAGCCTCACCTGAGTGATAGGCTGCAGGTTAACGCTCACATCTTCACAGATGAGATACTACGACACCGGAGAGGACACAAACTGCAGAGGCCATATCGATCTGGCGGAGGTGGAGTCTGTAATGATTGCCACGCCCACTATAGGGGCTCCCAAACACATCAGTGAAAAGGCTTTCTTTGACGTGAGTACACGTTAACCCAAATGTCCACTGGATGCAGCCGTGTCACGCCTCTGTCGCTCAGCGATTTGAGCATCTGTTCGTCAGCATTCACATTTGAGTTGTTTTGCTAGTATTTTCTGTGTTTTACAAGCGTATTAAAAACATGTTTACAACTCATTTGTTTATTGGCAGAAGAGAAACCGTTGTTTCCCTCTGCTTCACAGACAGCAGAGGAGAAGTGAAGTTAACAATAAAAACTAGTTTTGTTTTATGGACATAAAGACAAAGTCAATTACTAATGTAGGCATCATTAAAAAGTCATATACTATGACTTTTTTCGACATACTATACTATGACTTTTTTTCAACTTTTTTCGACATACTACACTATGACTTTCTCATGACTTTTTCCGACATACTATTCTATGACTTTATTCGACGTACTATACTATGACTTTTTAATGTCTTTTTTTCAACATACTATTCTATAACTTTTAGACACACTATACTGTGGCTTTTTCATGACTTTTTTCAACATAATATACTATTTATACTATATATACTTTTTCATTAATTTTTTTGACATGCTATACTATGACTTTTTCATGAATTTTTTCGACATACTATACTATGACTTTATTCGACATATTCTATGACTTTATTCAACATATTATTCTATGACTTTATTCGACATACTATACTATGACTTTTTAATGTCTTTTTTTCCACATACTATACTATGACTTTTTTTCAACTTTATTCAACATACAATACAATGACTTTTTTCGACATACTATTCGATAACTTTTTTCAACTTTTTTCGACATATTATACTATGACTTTTTTCAACATACTACACTGACTTTTTTCGACATATTATACTATGACCTTTTCATGACTTTTTTCGACACACTATACTATGACTTTTTCATGACTTTTTTTGACATGCTATACTATGACTTTTTTTGATATACTACACTATGACTTTTTTCGACATATTATACTCTGACTTTTTTAGACACACTATACTGTGACTTTTTCATGACTTTATTCGACATGCTATACTAGGACTTTTTTATGACTTTTTTCAATATATTTATACTGACTTTTTCATGACTTTTTTCGACATACTATTCTATTTCTTTTTTTGACATACTATACTATGTCTTTTTTCAACATGTATACTTTGACTTTTTTCAACTTATTTGTACTATGACTTTTTCATTACTTTTTTTGACATACTGTACTATGACTTTTTCATGATTTCTTTCAACTTTTTTCAACATCCTATACTATGACTTTTTTTCGATAAACTATACTATGACTTTTTTCGATAAACTATACTATGACTTTTTGTATATACTATACTATGACTTTTTTCGATAAACTATACTATGACTTTTTGTATATACTATACTATGTCTTTTTTTCGACATACTACACTATGACTTTCTTATGACTTTGACTACTTTGACTATGACTTTTTTCGACACACTATACATGTTCATGACTTTTTTTCAACTTTTTTCGACATACTACACTATTGACTTTTTTCGACATACTATACTATGACTTTTTTTCAACTTTTTTCGACATACTACACTATGACTTTTTCCGACGTACTATACTATGACTTTTTAATGTCTTTTTTTCAACATACTATTCTATGACTTTTAGACACACTATACTGTGACTTTTTCATGACTTTTTTTCAACATAATATACTATTTATACTATATATACTTTTTCATTAATTTTTTTGACATGCTATACTATGACTTTTTCGACATATACTATGACTTTTTCATGACTTTTTTCAACATACTATACTATGGCTTTATTTTACATACTATTCTATGACTTTATTCGACATACTATACTATGACTTTTTAATGTCTTTTTTTCAACATACTATTCTATGACTTTTAGACACACTATACTGTGACTTTTTCATGACTTTTTTCAACATAATATACTATTTATACTATATATACTTTTTCATTAATTTTTTTGACATACTATACTATGACTTTTTCATGACTTTTTTTGACATGCTATACTATGATTTTTTTTTTCAACGTTTTTCGACATACTATGACTTTTTTCGACATACTATTCTATGACTTTTTTCGACATACTATTCTATGACTTTATTCAACATACTATACTTTGACTTTTTAATGTCTTTTTTTCGACATGCTATACTATGACTTTTTTCGACATACTATTCGATGACTTTTTTCAACTTTTTTCGACATATTATACTATGACTTTTCTCAACATACTACACTGACTTTTTTTGATATATTATACTATGACCTTTTCATGACTTTTTTTGACATACTATACTATGACTTTTTTTCAACTTTTTTTGACATACTATTCTATGACTTTTTTCGATATACTATACTATGACTTTTTTAGACACACTATACTGTGACTTTTTAATGTCTTTTTTTCGACATGCTATACTAGGACTTTTTGATGACTTTTTTCAACATACTATTCTATTTCTTTTTTCAACATACTATACTATGACTTTTTAATGTCTTTTTTCAACATGTATACTATGACTTTTTTCAACATATTTATACTATGACTTTTTCATGACTTTTTTCGACATACTGTACTATGACTTTTTCATGATTTCTTTCAACTTTTTTCGACATACTATACTATGACTTTTTTTCGATAAACTATACTGTGACTTTTTGTATATACTATACTATGACTTTTTTCGATATACTATGACTTTTCGACATATTATAGTATGACTTTTCTTCGACATACTATATACTATGACATTTTCGACATACTATACTATGACCTTTTTATGACGAGATTTATATACGTTGACACTTTAAAGATGAGAGCTGCCCTTGCAAGGATAGACATGATGCATAAAGATAGTGGAGCAGAGGAAAGAGCTGTGTGCCACATGCGGGTGACATTGTAGATGAACCTTTCTGTCAGTGTGGAGAACAGAAAAGGGGTCTGTTGTTTTTATTTTGTTGCACATTCAAGTCTGTTCTGTCCCTTTGTTTGTTTAACCCTTGTTGTCCGATTCCTCTGTAGCTGAAGACCAGCAAGCGAGTCTACAACTTCTGCGCTTCAGACGCACCCAGCGCTCAGCTGTGGATGGACAAGATCCAGAACTGCATCTCTGATGCCTGAGCAGAGAACCTCAGAGGCTGAATGCTGACATTAACATCATGAACATTAGAGGCAGCATCAGGTGGCAGACGTGACAACCGCTCGACTCAGCTTTCAGATGTTTTTAATTCGGGGACCACAGTAAACAAAGTGCCTGGTAGTAGAGGATGAATACTGATCATCCACCTCTCTGTCTGTTACTTAGCAGCTGGTTGGGCTGTCGTCTCTCTGCTTTAGTTGGAGTCGATCAAACACATTGGTCTCTGCTGTCAGCTCCCTCCTCCGCGCCTCCAACCGGGATGAAGTGAAGATAAGCTGATGTTTTACGGGACTGCACTACCAAGGAAATGCTATCCTACTTAAGCTGTAAATAGATCAAAGCAATATCACTGGCCATTCAAACTGTGGGTTCACTTTTAGACTTAAAAAATGTAGAAAATAGCCTATAATATAATTTCTATCGGATGTCTTACTACAAGGAAAAGGTTATTGCTGCTTAAAGAAACATATGAACCGCCAAAAACTCAGAGATTTTAATGCACAACATGAGAAAGCAATTTGTTTGCACTTAGCTCTTAAGTATGCACTCCTTATCAAATATAGATTTTCTAACAGATGCAGACAGCAAGGCAAAAGGCATTATGTTTCCTCAAGACGGATTAAATGAAAAGAATTTGCACAGTGAATTCAACAAGAGTTACCTGACATTTTTCTATTTAAATACGTGATGTTTTCTCCATTTTGTTGAAGGTTTTATTGACTTCTGGATAACATGTGTCTCATGTAATGTAAATTATTATTTTTTATTAAAAGTGTAACTGTGTAAGTGTGGTGGCTTCATGTTTTTCTGTAAATACCTGTGTGACATTTCATTTTATATACTGTATGATGTACTGAAGATAAGTATACTTTTCTAACCTTAATTCTAATGTGACCAACAAGTCTTTTTTTTTTTTTTTAATGTGTCGTTACTGGTGCAAAAACCTGAGTGGCCTGTTCCCCGTTTGTGATGAAACATTGTTCTGAAAATGAAATGGAGACTCTTTTTCTTCTTGTTGTTCAAATTGTCCAGTCAGGCTCTGTTTCTTTTAAGGGCTTTTAAATAAGTAGGAAATAAATATATCATGTAGAACGTTGTGGTTTTCAAAGATCCTCGTCTTGTCCCGTCTGTGCAACCAATTTCGTTTAAAAAAAAAAAAATGAAGAAAAAGAATGCAAATGAAACTGAAAAATGTCAGTCTTTTTTGTTTCTTTATCTTTGTACCATGTTTTGTGGTGACACTAATTTTTTGGAAATAAACCAAACATATTTGAAACTACCCATGGCTTGTGTTCTTGTTTAAGTGAGAGAATATCAAAGGGTTTGCTCAATACCACAATGTAAATATAGCCTGCATTTAAAGTATTATCAACAAAATTTATTCAGTTGTGAAAAGTAAAAGTATGTATTATATTACGACACAGTCATTACTGATGCATTAAAGGACCATACTAGTGGCTTTGCCTGTTTTAGCCCATTCATTATAAATCAACTATACCAATACTTTACAAACTGTGTTTCAGGCATTCATTAACTTACAAGTCTGCATACATTTTTGTCAAAGTTACATAATAGTTATGCAGTACTCAGTATTCAGTATCAAGCAACCAACACTGAAAAGAAAGACAGTTTCAAGAGTCTGCTTATTGACCTTCAGTGACCTTACAGAAGTTGATTTTAAAATAAATAGCTAACTGGAATTGTGGGACAAATACATCGGTAACACTTTATGATATATATATAATATATATTCAACATGCTATACTATGACTTTTTTCGACATACTATACACACTTTTTTTTGTTTATTCGACATGATATGATATATGATATACCATATCTATGACGTTTTTTTGACTTTTTCCGACATACTATACTAGGACTTTTTTATGACATTTTTCGACATACTGTACTATGACCTTTTTTCAACATGCTATACTTTTTTCGACATACTAGATTATGACTTTGTTTCGACATACTATACTATGATTTTTTTTTTTTTTTACTTTTTCCGACATACTATACTTTTTATTACGTTTTTTTTGACATACTAGATTATGACTTTTTTATGACTTTTTTTTCGTCTTTTTACTGACTTTTCAGAATGCATTAAAACACATTAACAATACATGTTTTGTAGTTGAGGATGTACAAAGTGGTATCATCATTTAACATATAAACAGGATTTTAATTTAGCTGGTTGACATGAAGCTACTGTTAACAATGTTATATACTTTTGGTTATGTTGATCTAGAATGATACATCATATTTTAAGACTGACTATGCAGTATGATTTACATGACACATCTGCAAAGTAGCAAACATGCCCGTGTGGGGCCACTGTCCACGCAGCATGGGTTAGGGTTAGGGTAGATTTGCATTGCCAGACCTCATCTTCCTCCACAGCGCTGGGTGTGGGCACTCAATTTGCCAACAATGACCCTATAAATTAAGTTTGGAAAATAACCCCCTCCACTATTTTTTTTTTATTTAACCAGGTAGGCCGTTGAGAACGGGTTCTCATTTGCAACGGCGACCTGGCTAAGAAAAGCATAAGCATGCAGGATAACATACAGTTTCACGTTCTATACAATACAGGAATACAGAATACAAAAGGCTACATAAAGTGCAGATTAAGTAAGCATTACAAAGCCGGTGCAAAGTGAGGTGTAAGTAAGACGAAGGACATGCGAAAGTGATATGGTAATAACACAATATACATGAATAGACAGTCTAAAACACTGCTGAGATGTAGTGAAGAGCCAAACAAAACAAAACAAAAACAGTTAGTGCAAATTATGATCCAGTTAGTGGTGTTGAATCAGTTATAACGCAATATATATGAATAGGCAGTCTATGTAAATGCTGAAATGTAGTGAAAAGTCTATATACAGTTAGTGCAAATAGTGGACTAGGTAGTGATGTACATCAGAAATAACACGATATGCATGAATAGAATAAAAGTCTATAAAATGCTGAGATGTAGTAGAGTCAATATACAGTTGGTACAAAGTGTGGTCTAGATGATGATGTAGATCAGTAATAACTAAAACTAACTTACAATAATCACTGCAACTGAAATAACAAATGTGTTTTTACAAAAAATGCAGGCCTGGGTCCTGGCTTGGGAGTCGATGGCCTGAAACAAATGGCCGTGGGTTGACATCAGGCTAGACGTTGCAACAGTCCAACAGGGTGCTCTGGCTCTGGATGCTGGCAACAGTTCAGACTGAAGCTGTAACAGGCAGAAGACATCTAAATCACCTCACAGGGTCCCAGGAGAGTTTTATGTTGCTTTCTTTGTCTAATGAGTACAATAGGATTGTGTCTCCTCAGTCACATTAATCAACCAAAGGGTCATATGGATTACGTTATCGTACCAAGGTAGTTTTACCTTTAGGTCTTAGCTAACACCAAACACACTACCAATACACAAAATGTGTAATTTTCTGTGGGTAAGCCCAGAAAACCGCCATGAGAGCCCCAAAGGACAAATCTAGTGTGGGCCCCGCCTCGGCTAACCCATGGGATTAGAGTGGGTTCGCTCCTGCCCACAGTGGGCTTGCACAGGCATATATGCTGGGCAGTGATATGTCTCAACAACTATTAGATGGATCCACCTTTTAGTTGTAAACACGTGGCAACTGATTGCCAGCATTTTTGGCACAGACATTAAGTTGGTGATTCCTAAACGTTGCATGTAGAGCCATCATGTCCAATTTCTAAATTGTCCAATACTTTGGTTTTTGACCAAATACCTGCAAAACTAATGACAGTTATTTTTGGTGCTATATGCTATACATCAATGTTAGCATGCTAACAAGCTAAACTAAGCATTTATATTGTGAGTATATTAGCATGCTGACCTTGAGCACAAACAGCACTGCAGTGCCTCACAGAGCTGCCAGCATGACTCATAGTATTGTTACACAATGGGTCATAAGATACAGGAAGAAAACTTAAGACTATTTGTAATTGCCACGTTTTTCTGGCCTCTTATGAACACCTCGTCTTTATTAAAGATTTTCTCTCAATGAAAGGTAACCAGACACCGCTGCGGCTCATGTTTTTTTTTTAACTCAGCGCCAACAACAGGGCCTGGAGAGGATGATGATGGGTGTCTCACTTGCCAGCAATTAATATGGGACTGGGCAAGAGCCCCAACTCAGGCTCTGTGGCGCCTGGTTGGCGGCCCTGAACGGCACTCCTGTGGTCCAGAGAGGGTTTGTCTCCGAGAGGAAGCTGAAGGTCAAGGGGGAGATTGCGGGTGTTTGTCCCTCAGTACAATCTCCCAGCTGGCTCGTACTGGCAGCAGGTGCAGAGCTGCAACAGGCCAACATCTGGGCAGAACCTCTGGCAGTCCTCTCCATATTTAGCCTCTTGCTTTAAGCACGGAGATTAGGACCTCTGCCCACGAACAGAGGGAGCAGCGGAAGTTATTCAGCAGGACTTTGTTGCGTGGAATGATCGGAATCATTTCCCTCGAAGCCACAAATACTCAACAGCCATTTATTGAATCATAGATTACACATAGCTGCGTTCGTCTGACTGGATCATACCAGATAAATGCAAATTTGTTGTATAAAACTAACTTGCTGTTACATAAGCATTATGTGAGTTAGGCTACATAATTGCCTCCGCAAGTGATTTCTTCTGTGAAGTTTAAGACACATTACTGATGAAAGCATATATTATCTATAAGAATGTTTTAAATGGCAGTCCTGTGTAATTGTGATCTTGCGTCACTTGGCTAAAAGTTTCGTGACTTCAGTGGGGTTAGAAGCGTGCTGCTCTCACATAAAAAGACACATCAAAAGCAGTCTATAAATTCAGAATTGCACATATCTGTTGGTTTTTGGATCCTGTACGCTTCACGTACAGTCACAGCTGCAGTAAATGCCTCTGGTCCGTGAAAATAGCCTGAAAAATAAGCTTATTGGCCTTTCCAAGTGCCCCAAAAATATTCCAGTGACAGCTGATCCTAATTTATTTTATTGGTCCTCCAAATCATATTATCCATGTAGCCCTGTGGTTGCAATGAATGCGGACTATGTAGCAGTTTACATTTCCTGGGTGCCTCTGCAATGTGGGCAATGTGAGAACTGATTCACTGCTGCTGGGGGGCCCCTCTGCCTCACAGCCCTGTGGCCCCTCAGTAGACACCTGCTCCGAAATTAATCGCAACAACTCCAAACGCTGATCACATTGGCTCGACACACAAATCGAGTCCCACCCTAGATCCATGTGCTGACATCATCCTGATGTCAGCACATGGAGGTCTTGTTGGAGATGATCAAATGCATGAATCCACTGAGCTCCAGATGATCTTATCCGGACACCGCCCACTCATCCATGAGAAGAAAAGCACAATTACACATTTGATTTATAGCTTTAAGGGATAGTAGTGGGGTTTTCAAAGTTTGCGTTAAATTCTGTTTCCTTGGCCCATTAGAGGTATTTGTCTGAGGCACTGATGTTTTTCACTTGCCAGTGTAAGTGACCCACAGTTGCTCTGTGCAGCTAAACCCAGAGTCCATTCAACCATGTAAAATGCTAGGGGCTATGAGGTCACTGTGGGAAGTCATCTAACCCAGAAAACAGGCATCTGCCAGACATTTTTTCACCAGCAGAGAACCTCGACCCCCAAGAAATGTTCCTGTTTCAAATCAAATTCGATGAGGATATTTTGGGTATCAGGTGAATTGGTTATGGGCATTAGGGTACTGTTCAGACACATGGGGCAAGGGTGAGACAGCTAGAGATATCCTTATTTTTGGAATGTTGAGGGGCTTGTGCAATTTAGCTACGAAGATTAGAAACTCCCAATTCTGAGAATAGTCTTTGCAACAACAAAAAAGTGCCACATTTTTCTCAGATTCTGGGATATAAATATCTCCTATAGAAGAAATGTGAACAGCAAATCTATTTATCTTAAGAATTCAAGACAAATACTGCACTGACAATCAATCATTACCTGTTTATTCTAATCTTTTTGAACATTTCTGTTAAATGTTAAAGAACTATCAATCATACGAACAAAGACGTCCATAAAAGGAGAAGCTATGTTGATTACATCTTTTATGGTGGTAAAAAAAAAACATTCCTAGTACAGTATTACAGTATTAGCTCAGAGATTTGCACAACCTGTCTCTATATCTGATCTTATCAGTGACCCACGATATAAAGAGATCTGCATGGTGCTGACTATTAGATCAGTGCATGAATGCAGGTTCTTATCTCATATCCTGCTCTGACAACTCTGAACTCAACATGAACTATCTCTTTCCTTTCAACAAATTAAGATAGAGAGTTTTCACTGGCTGGCAGACACGAGGCAAACAAGTACCCACAGCTGACAGTTTCACCCAGTTACAATGTTTCTGGAACGTTGTCTCTTTTTTCACTGAAACATGAGGGAGGGGAAGACAAAGGTGAGGTGTACCTGTGAGAACAGTGGTCCTTTGTTGCACAAACTGATTTGTTTTGACACAGATGCAGCAAAATGGAGCCCTTGCTGCTGTGAGTCAAGTGCATCAAGTGTGAATCATCTTGTTTTGTGATAACTGGAACAATGAAGTCATATTGAACAACACATACAGACCTGTCATACAAACAGGCTGGTAACTAGAGATGCCCCGAGCCTACTTTTTCTCTCCTCATACTGATACCTTGACTCAATTTGCAAATACTGAGTACGATGATACCAGTCTTTTTCCCAAATTCAAAATCTGTATACCTCACTGTGTGGAAGTTATTGGCAAGACCACTTGGTGCTGTGGCACTAAAAACTGTGACTGAGAACTGTATTTAATGTGGATCAGTCATGTTATGGCTGATACCCATCTGGCAAATCAGATCAGTGCAGCCTTACAGGTAACTGCAATGCTTTTTGAAAAATATGAAATGAACTGTCAACTTTACCGACTCAAAAGATAAGGCTGGCAATATTTTATATTTTTCTTATTGTCAACAAATCCCATGAAAAGGCCAAAAACAACGATGAGTTGACCTGTTTTTTAAAGATTTATGTCCTTAGTAGGAACAAACAAGGAAGTCGGAAGGTGTTTAGAGATGGACTACCATGGTTGATTTTGGCCAGAATAACACCAGACTTATTCTTTACAAGTGAAAAATACGAAACATACGCACTGGACAACATGGCTGAAGCCACCATCATCATAACCCAGTGGTGGAGACACACTAGGGCTCCTAAAACATCTTAAAAATGTCTTCCATGCAGTGATTTCTTGCATTGTGTTTGTCAGTGTTTTGGCTTGGGGTATAGGATCCTGTTCAAATGGTGACACCTGGCGGACACTCTTTGTCATGATCAAAATGTGGATGAGTCATGATGAAAGCAAGGTCTAAACCCCTCCCCCCAAAGAAGAATTAAAGCTAGAAGTAAAAAACTGCTCTTTAAACTATGAAATGCTGGGACCTCTAAAATGAAAATAGCCATCTACTTTCATAAAAATAGGTGGTGTTTTATTTATTTTTATCATCAGAGTTATGACTGTATTCACTCAATTTTAGCTAATAAACCAAGCTAGAGTGGAAATTAATCTACTGTTATACTCTGCTGGATGTCAGTAAATGACACATTTATATCAAAACACAAAAACATGAAAAAACTGCAAAGCAGTTTAATTAAACACAGGAAGTCAAAAAGGACGGACTGAAATTACAAAATAAAAAACTCGACTGAACAAAACAAAAATTGAATGAGAATACATTTTTCATAAAATATGACTGAAATATGATGAAAAAATCTCATAATTTTTTCCCGGCGCTTTCAATCACATCTCATCATCACCAAGACAGCTGAGCAAACTGCATACGCTAAGAAAAGCAAGTAATGGACCTTGATTTAAGATTATTTTGTCAAATAATACGATTTTGTATTACAGAAGACACTGATGAAAGGCAGTCAATCCCAGCTGTTCTTTAAAAACGAACCCAAATCTAATCAGTAAAACAGTTTTCTCTGCAGCTGTCATGTGGCTCAGTACGTTTATATTATCAAACCTCTTCAGACCTTGAATGTGACAGTTCAGAGTCTTCCTCATTGGTGTAATCCATATGTCATGGTGCGTGTTTTACTGAGCCTGAGCCCCCTGGTTCTTACTCTCCTGCCACGACTTCTTCCTCAGCTCCAGCTCAGCGTCGGTGAATGAAGCCGGACCCCAGTTAGTGATCCTCTGAGGTCCTTTAGGACCTAAAAGACCGGGTTAAAAGAGATGGGAGGGAGGCGTTTTAACAAGATGGACTTACAGACAAATCATTCATGATACTTTCCGTTGGTACTTAATGTATGCAATATTAAACTGTTCAGAAAGCAGAACATTGTTTTGGCTTCATTTTTTGTATGACTCTGAATGTGAAATGACAATAATTCAGGGTGTACAGTCTGGGGTTTGCAATGTTCTTAGGCTGGAAGTTACTCTATATGGTCAAAAAGACTGTTACCACAAAATTGAATGAACTTCATTTTCTAAGCCAAAACCATAAAAAAAAACAGCCCCAGTCTGGAATATTATGACTCGGCAGATGGGATGAGTTTTATTTTGAATGTGCACAAAGTTTTGAACATGAGCAGAAATCTTGCTGAAACACATCTGAGCTATTAAAGTCCAGGGGTTTATTAATTAAAATGAATTAATCGTTCACATGAATAAGTGCCACATGCACATTTAAAGAAGTTACTTCCCCAACAAAAGACACAAAAGAGGAGGCAGGAGTAAATCATGCTTAGGCCGCAATATGTGTTGACTCAGCAAAGATAACATTAAATGAGAAAAGTTGATCTACAGGAGAATAAATATTTGAAAAGAAATACAGAATGCCTGAGAGCCTTACTGCATTATATTCCATTATGTGTTTATATTTTCAATTGTCCCCTATGTTTTCCTTTACATAAAGACATTTCCAGCATAAATTAATGCAGAAAAAGGTAGAAATAGGTGCATGAAAACGTATCATAATGCAGGAAATTTAGTGTTAGTGTTTAAGAGAGACCCACCCCCCACACACACACGCACAACTATTTCTCCCCATGTATGTTGATACACATCCTATGTCTTTGGGTTGCCAGGCCAGCTGTGATTATGTCAAATATTTGTTCCATGTCGCCAGGGCCTGGAAGCTGGCACCCATTTGGGCCACTAATGCACTTCTCTAACCTCTGTGCTACCAACCACCCATCCTATTTTTTCTACCAGCCCACCCTAATATAGCAGGCTAGAACCGGCCCTGGGCCCCAGAACATAAATAATATGTTGACAGCGGTGTCCACATCCTTTTGGCCATATAATTTATCTTGATGCAACTTTCAGTATAAAATGTGTTTTTGTGAATAAGGCCTAAATTCAAATTGTGGAATACTACAGTGTCAAAATCTTGCAAAAACACATTAAGAAGCCCCGTTTCCATGAACTTGCAAAGTTCTTAAATGGCGGTCAAATACATGTGTCATGTTAATTTTAGAGCTGGGGGTAAACGATTATTTATTAAACGATTAATCGGGTGATTATTTTATCGATTAGTCGACTAATCTAACGACTAATTGGACGATTAATATAATGATTATTTTTCTGTTGCTCGATTAATAAAAACCATAATGTATCTCAAATAAATACCAAAAAATTCTTAATAATATATTTTAACAATTTAAACAATTGTGCACAGCAAAAAATCTTCTGCTTTACACAAAATAAAATAATTATTTTACTGTTTTACAAAATGAAAGGCCAGCCTGTTTACTCTTTTACAGTACCAACATAACTCTCTTGTTCAAAAAAATCAAATTGTAGTGCAAAAAAGAAAAACACTGTGCAGTGCACAGTACAGACATTCCTGAGAGTGTTTAACACAACATCATTTATGAAACAATCAATGTCCCTACCTGGCTGGATGAGACGCACCAGCCCCTCATGTTTGGCCACCTTGTCCTTCCAGGTCTTGGTCTTGTTAGCTGCTCGTTCAAGCTTCTTTGACACCTTCTGTAGATATAGATAAAGATAAAGAGGGAAGTGAGACATAGATAGAATCAGATCATATACACTTTGAGTATCAAAAACTGTCAAGTGTGGAGTTGTTTACTTCTTTTTTAACTCGCTCCCCATGCTTCCTGTCTGTATTTCTACTGTCATGATCTAATTAAAGCAAAATACCAAGCAGATAATCTTGAAAAATAAAGTGATTTTAATCAAAAGTTTGATAGTTTTGAAAGTTTAATTTAATTGTATAAGTTCCTGCTTGTGTTTGGACACATTTTAATATTTAACAACATACCTTTTAGTTAAAAATGGATTCTGTAAAGACACACGTCTCTATTTCTTCAAAATAAGTAAGTAATAAAAAAACATCCGGCACTCTGGTATCATATGGTACTAATATTAAAAAGAAAATGTAAACAATACTCAACCCTAATACTGACCCTCTTACTCATCATTATAAACTGACTGTAGGTCAGTTGACACAACATGTTACTTATTCTATTGTTCCATATGCTGAACATCTTTTATAAAAATCATGAACATAATTTGTAAGAATAATCAAACAAGAATCAACAAAATGCCACAAATGTGAAACATAATAAAAAACATACTTGTGGGCAGAAAAGAGTAGTTTTATTACCAAGAACAGTGCCTTCTGCTTAATGGAAAAATAAAAATCAAAACAATTTCTGATGCCAAGGGACCATATTCACCCTAGATAAAGTCAGGGTTTTTAGATCAGTGTAAACCTCCACATGTGTGACCTGACCTCGTACTGCTCCAGTGCTCCGTGGCGCTCCCTCTCCATCCTCTCCAGCTGCAGCATGGCTGCCTGCAGGGCTCTCTCCTTGGCCAGCTGCTCGGCGACCAGCTCCTGCTTCTCGGCCTCAGTCTGAGACAGCGCCCTCTGCTGCTGCAGGTGGATCTGCTCCAACTCTGCTCTCTTTGCTGCCTCCTCTTCCAGCAACCTGTGATGGAAAACATTTTCTTTAAGTTGTCTATTTTACCCACTTAAATCCTAATCTGAACAAAGGGAAATGAGGAGCTGGAGCCATAACACATGGGTAAGTGTGGAAAAATCCTGAGCAGTTTGTCAACTGTTCATAACAAGCTGAGAACTGTAGATCACATTCAATTCTGTCTCTAGTAAGTCTGCCCTGCATGTCTTTTGACTATGGCAGGAATCCCACACTTACACAGGAAAAAAACATGAAAAATACACTGAGGGTATTTCAGTGATTATTAGGCCTACAGATGGATTAAACAACTGTGCAACACCAATGTTAAACACTGGGCCACTGTGACACCCATGTTTATATGTATAAAGAAATTATCATTTTTGAGGTTGTGTATTTGTGATGTTGTTGTACTGAACTTCATTGTACTGTATTGTTAGGATTCTCTATTTTAGTTTTTACCCGCCCGTGGTGTGTGTGTATGTGTGTGTGTGTGTGTGTCTGTGTGTGTGTGTGTGTGTGTGTGTGTGTGTGTGTGTGTGTGTGTGTGTGTGTATGTGTGTGTGACCTGGCCTGCAGCTTGAGCACGACCTCCTCATCCTGCTTGGCCTGCCTCTCATCCTCTAATGCCTCCTCCAGCCTGTGGTACATATCCTCCAGCTCCCGGACGCGCTGCAGGTACTGCTCCAGTTCACTGGACTTCTGAGCCACCTGCTCCTCCATCTGCTGACGCACCTGAATGAGGCAACACACACACACACACACACACACACACACACACACACACACACACAGTGTTACACATTCTTACACACTAGGCTCTTAAACCCGACCAATAATCTGCAGCCAGACAATTAATCAACTGTAAATCTTCACATGCGATGCTGTATTGTGGCATTTGCTGTATTTTAGCCTAATCTACATCTGCTTATGTGTTGCTGCAATGATGCAATCTCATCTGAGCAAAGAATTAAGGTTAACTTATCTTACAAAGACATTTGTCTGTTTAGCCACTGACAATGATTAATATGTCTGTGCATGTGACACTCAAATATGACTCAACATCATGGGATATATCACTTTAACTTTTTTAGCTTGTGTTTCCTGGAAGGAGGAACCACAAATGGGTGACTAAATCAGAACATAGACAAGATAGTCTTAGTTTACCAGAATCATTAGTTTTCTCTCTGAAGTTGACCACATGTCTCTATATATGCTGTGTCAACACTTATCAGCCCACAGGACAAAGGAGCAGAGCTGTGGGAGGCACATTTTTACCATTTTCTCTTTCTCCAGGTCCAGTCTGTAGCGATCCTGCAAGTCTAACTGAGTCTGCTTCCTCCTGTGCTCCTCTACTGCTGCTTTAGCCGCAGCCTCTTCCATTTTCTGTAAAGCACAAAAGAGGAAAAAGCTGTTAGTTCTCTGCTTTACTGGAGGTTGGTTAAAGAGGAGCTGTGGTTCAATGTGCATTTCTAGGTCAAGAATAATTCTTTTTCCTTGTAGTCTTTTAGATAATATTTTACTTGGTAATGCCAAAGTCCACATATTCAAAAATGTAATGTGACTTTTCACATAACCAGTAATTGGGTTTATAAAAACAAATGAGTGTTTGACATTTGAAAAAAAAAAAAAAACATCTGGCAGGGTAAAAAGAGAAGTGAGAAGCTATCAATAACCTGCTGCAGCTCTGACACAATTGAATTCATATGCCTGGCCCTCCACTAGATGCAGGTGTCCCTACCATCGTTTGCATACCAGGTTTTGCTTCCCTTTTCACTGTGAATGTCCTGCTGCACCATGTGTGTGTTGTTGTTTCTTATCAATTGGACGTTTTAAACCAGAATATGTGAAAATAAAGGGAACTGGACAAAATCTCAAGATTTAGAACATCTCAGATTTTGACATCTACTTAAAAATCCAGATCCAAGATGTATTAAGTGGACTAACCTATATATATATATCCTATAGCTCCACATTTGTACCTACAATAAAGCACTTTTTTTTTTTTTGTTTAATTCTTTTTATCATGACATTTCTCATAATAACTTATAGGGGTATTTTTTGAAGCAGTAGCTTGTCGTGTTGTTAGATTGCACTGAATTTAATTTAAAGGATTGGCCCAAAAGGGAGCACTATATCCCTTTGTGAGGGTCAAAAATGTTTCCTCTGTGATTGTTTTTAATTAATAAAAAATAACAGAAACATCTCTCGCATATAAATAGGAGGAGCTTCCGGAGATGAGATTGTTTACTACTATAGTAATACTGTATTCCAGATTTTCATGGTTTGGTTTTAACACTTTAAATCAAAGGGTGTTGTGTACATTCCCTCTGTAACATACTGGGTTCTGCAGCCCCCCTTGTTGGACTGACAGGCTTCTAGTGACATCACACATACACAAGGTTCATTTTCATCCAGAGCCTGCAGTGATTGTTTATAAGAAATCTTGTAAGCCATTTCTTGTGAATGCACAAGCATTGTACATTGTACATATTCATTGTATGCGAAAACCTACTTTGCAATACCGGATTTTGATTGTAATTATTTTTCTGCTTAATTTTCAGTTGAACACAAGAAGGTAGGGACAAGAGTTAAGTAGCAAACTTGTATAAATTAACATGACACCGGGGGTTGGTTTTCCTCCTGTCCTCCCCAATTTTTGAGTCACCACCACTGTAACAGTGTATGTCTGAGACAAAAGTGTTCACTGGGGCCCACGTGACCTGTCAAAGACTCCTGTGTATAAAGTCAAAGTCAACAAATGAAGCCTACACTCATTAACCTAGTCAAGAGTTGAGCATTGGACCAGTACCTTCCTCATACCCTCCAGCTGTCTCTGTTTGTTCTCATTGGCCGCCTGGAGGTGCTTCATCCTCTCTGCCAGGTCGTCCTCCTCCGACTGCTGCCTCTGCCGGTGCTCCCTGCGCCTCAGCCGCGCCTCGCGGTGAGGAGACGGCAGCCCCAACCTCAGCAGCTGGATGCACGTTTGAATAGCTGCCGCAAGACAGAGTGAGAGGGGAATCACTGATTGGTTGGTTTATGTCCACAACAATCTGACTATAGATACACTGTTGAGTCAGTCTCTATGACATAAAAAAAAACAAAGATAAAGAAAATAAAGCGACGATGATGACGAGACTCTTTATGATGAGGCGGTTACAGAGCAGTGCAATACCTTGAAGCCATTCCTGCTTCTTCTTTTTATCTGATGCGCTGATCTCAAAGCTTTTATCAATGCACTTGATAATGAACAGGTTTTTCTTCCCTTCTTTATCTGGCAGAGACTGCAGGAGAGAATAATATCAAGGTACTTCAGTCACATCATACAAAATTTACAAAACCATGTGGGTTTTTTAAAACTTCAAACAGTTGCTGCTCTTAGACAATGCTAATTCTATTTTGGAACTAAATCAAATCCTTCAGGAAATGTCAGTTATAATTTCACTTCAAATTAATTACTTAAAACAGCCTAACAGCATTACATTATATATTTTGTATTATAAATACATAACAATACACCTCCACACAGCAGGTTCGGTCCAAAATAATGTCTCCTTTCTTCTCCACTTGGTCCTCACAGACGTAGTATGACAGTGAAGTGGGTCGAAGGACAAACCAGCGCTCGGTCCAGTTCTTTCTTTTGTGGCCCTTTTTCATCATGTATCCCTTCGAAACAAAGTGTGGGTGTAAACAAAGACACTTAAGTTGCCTAATTATTCTGCCATAGGCACTATGATTTACTCAATATAACAATTGTATTACTTTTTTTACACAACATACAATACAGTACATACAGTTCACAAATGGCGCCACCCTAGCCATCTCACAAGCCTCACTCCGCTTAGGATGGACCCATCTCCTAGAACAAATAATCTTGGGCTGAATGGAACCAAGGTCCCTGCAATCTGACATAGGTTATATATATATATATGTATCCAAGTCCAAAATGCCTGGACCTTATCACAGGACATAGGACATGAAGTAGTTCTCTGTCTTACATTTCCAACAATTTGGTGTCTTCCAAACCAAGTCTAAACAATCTGGATGGAGTCCAATAGAAGCGATGCATAATCTTGAACTGAATGAGGCGCACCCTCACATTGCGCAACATAGTTTTAATATTCCTACAGATTCTGTCCCACTCCTGGACTAGGCTCCGCCCCCCAAGTTCTGGGAAACACAGAATAATACCCAGAAGCCTCATGATCTTTTCCATATGTTACTTAGATAATTAATAAAGCAAATGTTTGATTAATGAGCCACCGGACGTATGAGATTAATCCTGTCTAACCTGCTTGAGCACATCCAGTATGAGTTCCTGGAAGACCTCCATGATGCCCATGGACAGGGTCTGGCAGTTCATCCCCTTGCTGAAGTAACCCATCCCCACCAGTTCAATCAGCTCCCAGGCACTCAGGCAATTATTCTTTGTGTTCAGCTGCAGCTTGTAATCTGCAAACTTTTCCTCATCCCATCCGCTCCCCATGGCCTCCATCAGCTTTCGCAGGAAGTACTCAATCTAAGGAGATGGTCAGAGAAAAAAGCATTTAGTGGAGGGGATGGTTAAAAAATGTCCTTCCTCTCTGCTCGATTTTTTACTTACAGGTAAAAACTCACACAGAACACAGAAAACAACTGTAAGGATCTTCCTCACCTCTTCAGTAATGATGACGAGTGGGTATTTGTCTTCTGACAGAAAGTTGAAAATGCACCAGACTTTGAAAGCCTCCTGATCTGAGATGAGTAGATGTTTAGTGCAGATATTTTTCTTGTAACAAAGTGTCCAGCACATCTTGTTGAACTCCAGTACATCAAATTCCTCCTGTACCTGGTAATAAAAATACACCATTCAGTCAGTCAAAGTCAAACTGGTCAGCACCAGTGAAGGCAGTGTGTTTACAAATGCTAAGCAGGAGACTGGTGTTTGTTTCCTTTCAAAACCTCCAGTCAGCAGGATGTGAGGTACAAACCTGATGTAATTAAATGCCTCATTTTTATTCAAGTCAGAGCCTACAAGAGAAAGGCAAGAAAACAACTTCCAAGCACAAAGAGTGAAACTCAAGCAGTTTACTAACTGACATGAGACTTCAACAGATGTGTTTGCAGTGTATTACACTGTGTTCGCTAAGCAACAGGCCAAAAACTCTATCAGAGACAAGAATCTCCCTTTTGGAAAGAGTATATAAGCACGAAGACCATTGTACCTAAATGTTTAATATACTACCAATTAATAAATAATAGACAAAACACATTCCTGTGGGTACAACAGAGAAGTGGTTGTAACCATTTCCTCACCTACAGTATGAGCAAAACAGTTCATGATCAGTCTTCCTAATTTGTGTCATACACTCTTCTGTTAGTTTTCTTCTTTCTTTCTAGTTTGTACTGTTTTTGTAACTTTTAACTCAATGCGTCCGTAGCACCATACATAGAAAACTGTAAAGTACCGAAAACTTGCATCGAATGTCTGGTAAGGTTGGCTATCTTATCAAACTATTCTTTGATCAGATTTTAATAAGATTTGAAGTTATTTATGCATAGTTCTTGTACAACTGCTTGTGTTTAGACAATACTTTTTTCTATAATCTACTCCCCAAAAGTCCTTGTTGGAGATCTGTGATTACTTTATTGTATTACCCTAACCCTAACTGTTGATTTGTTTGTTTCCTGCAGTCAGTTTACTGCTAAGCAAGCTAACCATAATGACTTAGGCTAATGTGTTGCTACGTACTGTAATACCACATTCTAAGCAACTGAATTTACTGTTGGGTTAACTGTTATGTATTTACCTCTTTTTACATTTTACTCTTGTGGACAGTACATCTGACAACTACTGAATTGTCAGCTACTCCTAAATCATGTTTCCTTGTTACTGTACTAATCAGTGTTTACAATATCTTTGGTCTGACTCTTGTTTATGGAATCTCACCTTTTTCTGATTTATAATCACTATAATTGAATTTGTTGCCCTAAACTGTTTTCACAGTTCCACAATTGCTTCAAGTGAAGAAGTCAAAGGCCGACTTCAGTCTTCTACCTTTATCGGAAGTATGTTTAGATCGCTGCATAGCTGTGCATCTGCACACACATAGTGAGGGCAGAAGAATGGTATCGACAAACAGTAACGAAACTCAGGTATCATATTAGCACTAGTATAACAAATGTCAAACTATACGCAGCCCTAGTTATCGTGTGTTGACTGGATTAAAAACACAAGACTCCCATTCTCCTACAACTTTTTCCGCATGTTTGACCCCACCTTGTCAAGAATAAACCTGTTGAGGTAAGGCATGTAGCCCTGGTTGGACAGAGGCCCTTTATTATCATCTTTGAAATGCTCTTCAAGGGCCACAGGGTCATGAGGGATCTTCATTACTGTGCACAGGCTGTGGGACAGCACCTAAAGAAACCACAATTTGAATGTGAATTAAATACTACCATAAGGCATACAGGTGAGGGGACGTACAGGATATTAAGTCAAGACACATTACTATACAGTTATACATTCTTGCAAAATGATATATGTATGGGTAAATTAAAGATGAAGCTAAAGATTAGTCTCACATTTTTCAGACTTTGCAGCCGCACAAGGGAAAACCTGTTGCTGAAATTTACAAGCTTCACTAGCCAAGTGTTACTGATGTTGTCGGTGACTTTTCACTCCAGAGACTAAAGGTTCTTTTACTGGTTAGTTCAGCTGTACAAATGGAGGTCAACACCCAGAAGTGTTTAATTTTAACTGTACAGCACTGTAGCTTCAAATCAACAAGGACTAGATTATATTCTGCCCTTGCAAACAGTCTCCTCTGTTCTCTGTGGTGGTAGATAGATATTATATTATTATTATATTATATTATTATATTATATTATTATTATTATTATTATTATTATTAATAATAATAATAATAAAATGCCTAAAGGTTCTACCTTTTTTAAACTCCCTGAGATAAGTGTTAATACAAGGGAAACACAAATACAGCAGCAATATAAGTGAATGAATGGTGAATCAATTAGAGGATCTGACAAGGCCAATACAACATATTTGCATCTCTGCAGTAAAATATAATAATATATAATATAATTATGATGGCATAAATCCCTTGTGTAATGTAGCTTAGGTAAAAGTAACGTTACCAATGTAACAATATCAAATTACTTTACAAGCAAAACAGTCACTCAAAATTGACTTACAAATGGTTAAAAGGCCAATATTTTATTATTTAAGTAACGTAACTAATGTTGAAGAATTCAACAACTAACGTAACGGTAGGAATAAAGACGTCCTTATTACATTGATGAAGTATAGTTCGACGGTAGAGTCAACTAACGTAACGGTAGGGACGAATCATAACGTTACACATGCTAATGAAGTACAGTTAGTTCGAATAAGGCGTCTGAGCTTCGAACAAAAACAACTGAAAATTGAAAACTTGTGAAAACTGAAACGCACCTTTAACTGAGATTTGGAAACTTTTCCACGTTGATCCACGTCCAGGGCTGTGAACGCGTGCCAAATGGATTTCAAAAGTTCGTCTCGAAGCCACATTTTGTCCCTCAGCAGCACCAGAGGTCCGTCTCTGTCAGCAATCAGTTTATGTGATTTATGTCTGTAGTTTCACTGCCTGCCTCTTAAACACAAGCGCGATGATGGTGGCGCAGCACAGAAAAGTGTGATGATAGCGCCACATAACGTTTAGTTTATTTATTTTCATCATTTCAAATCGCTTTAAACCAAAACCAGTCAGTTTAGGTTGTTTTCCCATCATAAACTCAAATCCCCAAGTACCACAAACACTAACTGTATGTTAACTGCAAGTAGGGTACTAATAACTACTATGTGGCTTAACTAGACCGTTACACTGTCCCTTACACTAACACTAACAAGGTAAAATGAACAAGTACTTTTGAGGGACAGGAAATTGAATTATTGAAGTTTAAGTATTTTGGACCGATTGGGCCCCAGGGCAAAAATGAGCTGGCAGGCCTCTTATTAACCAGCGTTCCTTCAGTTCTCTACGCAATATGTGCAGTTTTTCTATGCTACAATACTATACTTGCTGAGTGGTAAATGAAGTGTTCTTAAAACTATACTTTAACTGAAAACAAGGCCCCAGGATTAGTAACAAAGGACCCATCTTAAGGGAATCATATCAGCTGATGGTGAATAGTTTGGTAATAGGCCTTTTCACTGCAGACGTTTTAACTGATCACAGCAGGACTAGCACAGGTGTCACGGATCTTTTCATATATTTCCTTTTACGGTCTATGGCCGTGACAGTGTTCAGTACCCGTTGTCTTGCTACATGTTGCTGGACAACTCACTGGTCTGCTGGTCTCTGACACAAGGGAAATGTTATGATCAAGTTGTAAAAGTGATTCTTTGATTTTTGCTTCAGAAGTGCTCTGTGAAAAGCCAAAACATCTAACCTAGCTTGTATGTCCAAATACATTATATGACAAAAAACTGCAAATTTGTGATTGCAGGAGAGCACTTCACACTGGACCGACATCTAAAAAAAAAAATAAAGCCTACACTCATTAACCAATTCCTTATAAAATAAATTCATACAGCAGGAAAAGACATGTACCTGTATAAGAAAACACTCAGGATCATGGATTCCCTTAGTTTTTTTTTTTTTTAATATGTTGTTGTATATATAGATGGTTCATCCATACACCAACCAAAAGCTTGAGACCTTCACGATAAGTCCAATTGTACATGCTTCAATGATGTATTCAATTGTACTTTCAGTACTCACAAACATGTCCTGTAGCCATACTGAACACCAAGAGCATTCTCTTTTTTTCCTGAAATCAATAGTTTCCGAGTTGCCCACTGATCCACTCTGTACCCAGATGGGTGACAACCAGCCATTACAGAAGTCGCTTGCAAAGTAACAAAGTTACAGCCGTTTTCATTTTAAATAGTCTTCAATTTAAAAAATTTGCAGTCTGATACAGAAGGCTAGAAGACCTGAACAATATGAAAGTGCTAGTCATTAATTTACAGAGATCAGGCATCACATAGTGCTATGTTGTATCCAATATGCTACATATGAATACAGCTGTTAACACCTTAGAAATGCCTCTGGTTGTTTTTCAAGGCTACTTGAAAAATCAATAACCTTGGCTTGTATGTTCATAAACATGAGTGTGTTTATGCAGAAAATAATGTAGATATCACCACTACCAGAGGTATAATCTTATTACGGCCATTAGGCCACAACAGTGATAATGAAATATTTAGTCCCATTATCGATTTCTAACTGTTAATCCCCCAAATTTGTTTAAGTGGGAAAAAAAACAAAAGAGTTGCCGTCGTGGTATCCCCTCCACACTGGGCTCCAGAAGACAACGTTGTTCAGAGCTTCTTCTCTTGCATCGTGCTCAAGTTCTTGGTTTGTTTTCCCCAGCCATTGGTTGCATTTTGGTTGCTTTCCCACATCTTCTGGTGCTTATTTCCCATTTGACAGATTGAAGAATGACTGAGAAGAACCAGTTCGGGAACCACTACTTAAGGGAACAACACAAGCTTTTTTTCACTTCACTACAATCAGTCACAGAGTAATAAAAAGAAGAACGGATGACTCAATTCATTCCTGGAGCAGTGCCTCCAAAGTTGAAAGTAGATGGCACCACTGGCGCTGTGAACTTGTACCCGCCGTGTTTCTCGATCATCTTGGACTCTGTAATAAAGATAATAAGCAACAGTACTTAAAAAAAACACAAACGTGAGGAAAAAATGAAGTTGTTTCCCGAAGGGAAGTGTTGTTCACTGTTCATACTACAGAGCCCGTGCTAGACTGCCCAAAAGTCAGTCCATTTTAAATGTCAGGAAGTCCCAAGACAAATATGTCGTCATTTGAAGAGTAAGGGTTTAAAAATGTTTCCCTGCATCCCTGTCCACAGAACACAGGAACATAATTTGGAGACAAGACTAGGTGCCACACATTGTGATCCAACACATTTTTTAGGCATTTAATGGCTTTATTATTATTATTATTAAACAATAGAGAATTAACAGGAAATGAGGGGAGAGAGATGGGGAACAACAGACTTGAACACTGGACACTGGTTTTTCGTCAGCCCCTAAGCCTCCTAGGCCACCAGTTTGGCTCACAAACATAACAGAAGCCATGCAGGCAGGACACGCCACAGTGTATTGGCAATTTACAACTTAACTAGGATTACAACACACATTTTCTTTTATGGAGGTGGAAAATGGGTTCTTTTAATCATCCCACACGTTTTAGTGCCCATAAAAAGGCAGAAATGCAGCTGATTGCAACATGCTAGACTAACTGGATAGAGGCTATGAATACTATAGTACTTTTTATTTCAGATAAATGTATAGATGAAATGGCATTTGTAATAACATTTAGAATTTAAATGAATGAGAAGCAACAAAATCATTAACAAAAAAGCAGGAAATAGTAGCATGTAAAAATGTGCTTTATTGCCGGACTGAAGTGCCGCATCAGAGTTTAATTGGAAAATTGGGGTGCAGTCTCAGCAGGCGCTCACCATGTGCTGCCCGTCTCTGGTCTGCAAGTGTGCCAATGTCCTGAAGGTGTTTGCCCTGATCTTCATCAAGGGCCTGTGTTAGTGCCTGGTACCATGCTGGGTCACGGCTCTGGATATCTGCATAACAGTAAAGTGAGATCAGTGATTGATATTTGTTTTACTGAGCCGTTTAATTTTGATTTGCAAGACATTGATTAACACATTTTCACATCAACAGGTCATCTTACTTTGTAGTATGGCTTTGAAGATCTGATACTCGTCCACTAAGTTGTCTTCATCATCTACAGCTGTAGTGTAGCCCTCAAGTGCCGTCTCCTCAGCATCGTCCTCCTCCCAGTCTTCATCATCTCCGTCCTCTCCTGCCTGCTTCGCCAGCATCTCCAGGTACTCCTGGCCTTCCTCATCAATGTCATCCTCATCACTGCCCAGCTCAGCTACATTCATTAAGGGGGAGTTAAGGGAACACCTTTCAGCATCACTTAATACACGTGGCCTGCAGAGCAATACTGAACTTGGTTGATGTAACACTGAATACATCAGACACTTAATGCCTTACCGTTGTCGTCATCCTCTTCCCCATCTTCATCATCATCGTCCTCGTCATTCTCATGCTCTGCTCGACAGGCGTACGCCCTCTTGAGGCCATTGAACAGTAGGATGGCTGCTGGAAGAAGCTGGACGGCTACCTGGTTGACAACTTGAGGCCTGTGCTCGAGGTCAATGAGCGCACAAATTCCGAGAATGCACATCTTCCTGTCGTGGAGGCTGTGAGGGGAGCGAGGAGAACAAAAGGTTAGCGGGATTTATGATAACAGTGCTGAAATTAACAATTACTAGATGAAGCCACTACTCTGGGCTTCTTTGGCTGTTGGTTATGTAAATAGATTGAAGATATACTGTTGGGCTCTAGAGATCAGCATTTATCATCAAAATAAAAAATGAATTTTAATGAAATTATTGAATGAATATGAATAGTGTCTGCAGTTAACACCAGGCTCAAGACATTTGTGAGATTTGAAAAGCGTTAATTATAAAACTCATGAAACTCTCACCCAAGGAAGCAGTCGACATCTTTGAGCCACTGGGTTATGAAGTGGTTAGTAATAGGCTCAGTGTTGTTTGGAAAGCGTAGGTTCTCCAAAGTGTTGAGGAGAAGAGGGGGGCTGTAGTAAAGTGCAGCGATAGCCACCTGCAGGCACATAGTCCTTAGCTCGCTGGTCTTCACCTCCCGCGTCAAACGCTCCAATGCAGCAGCCACAAACAAGGGCACAACCTGCAACAACAGCAAGTTCAGCTTCAATAGAGCAAAACGGCCTATTACCAATATTATAACAAATATTAGAATGAATAATTTAATGTAAGGAGTGAATGCATCCTGTGCGGCTATTAGTCCCTAGTTGTGTCTCTTAAGCTCATCAGTTTGTACTGACCTGGTCAATGCCACGGCCTTTGCACTGCAGGATGATCACCTCCAGCAGCTTGACTGCATGGCACTCTGGGTCCTCACCTGGATCACCTGTCAGGACCTGTGTGAAGGGACAGTCTCAGGTAAACCTCCTAAATACACACCAATCACCACAAATAATTAGCTTGAAAACACAGCCTGCTACATCATGCATGATCAACTGCACCATTTTACCTTCTTGCACATGCTATAAATCATCTCCAGGTATTTGGTGTCAGATAGGAGAGTATCTGTGTCAACTGTGACATAGTTGTGAAGAAGAGGCATCATATCTGAAACAGAAACACATTTACTTTTCACACAGCTGAGTTTACAGCAAAACAAATCCACACTTTTCCTCTGGATATTGGTTGTTACAGAGTGCGGTTCTAGCGCTCCTTTTTATTTTACAGTTTAAAAAAAAAAAAAATCGTTATACTTCACACAGAAACCACCTTCATTCTAATATGAATGCAAGCACTGGTTCTTAGCCAACCATATACCTGTGAAGTAATCAAATCCATCTTGCTGGAAGACTTCATACACCAGTGGAAGGAGCTGCCACATCTGTGGTGACACCTGTTGGCAGGTCAGGCTGTGAGCCAAGGACAGGATCTCCTCGTAGAACTCTGGGGAAAAATAAGAGAAAAGTGAGTCACTGGGGGGTAAATATAGTCTGTTTATTATCAATAGATCATCTCTTAGGCAGACGGACAGACTTTTAGTGCAATATGCAGCTGGAATGTGGAAGCACAGGAAGGACCTGCTTACCCAGTACATGTTGCTGCAGCACAGTGCCGATCACCTGCAGACAGATGCCCTCCAGCTGCTGGGTGATCTGAAACAGCATGAGGGTTAAAGGCAATGAGTTTAATCATTAATCACAATCAACAATCATAAATTACAGAAGATAAAGCTGCCGTGATCAACCGTGTCTAGTTTCATCTCAACAGCATGTTCCTTGTACTAACAAATACTGGGATGTCATCCAATACAAGGCAGTAAGTGAAACAATGTAGTCACATGTTTGGTTCAAAATGTGTACAATAACAAAAATAATATATCACATGCGGTTGTTTTGTATTTGTTAAGCACTTATTTTGTTATACAATCTACACACACACGCTGAGAAACCAGCAAAAAAAAAGCATATTTTTACCAAAGGTTTAAAATGTTATGACCATTTAAAACTGAATGAAATATAAAAAAGGGACATTTGCATGAAAGGCATAATATCAGGATCCAATAAAAAAAAAGTCCCTGTAAACTCATTGGTCAAATAAAAATAATTCCAATTCTTTGTAGCAAAGTAATGCACACCGATGATCGCTGAAACCTAAACTGCTGAACTGTTATGCAATCAAAAATCCTCAGTGTAAAGCAATGCTTGGTCAAATCTAATGGCTTCTTGACTTCAAGCTAAAACAGTCCTATGTTTCAGCAGACATGGTGGCAGAATGCCCTGGCACTATTTCTAGTGTCTGCCTCAGCCTCTGAGTCATTTTGAACATGGTGAGAACAGCGAGTGTTCCAAGGTGTTGGTGGGTGGCTGAAGTGTGTTGGCAGAACGCTACAGCAGACCAGAGATGCTTCTGCAGAGGAAGTGGCACTGAGATGAGTGATCAGCGCAGAGAGGGAGAGAGAGAGAGATTTTGTGTGTGTGTGTGTGTGTGTGTCGTGCTTAGTGACTCTGCTGCTAACCTCTTTGTGGTCCTCCACCACACTTAGCAATGTGTCAATGGTGTTGAGGATGCCCATGGCCGTCACTGCCTTGTCATCTCCTCCCTCCTCATCAGGGCCCGTCTGAATCACCTGGTTGAACGTCATAGCCTAACAAAAAACACAGAGACCATTATGAATGCGTCTGGACTTTTAGTATCTGAACATTTTACCATAAGGCAGGGAAGTCTGATTTCTGATCTCCACATTATGAAATAAAAGTAACAGGGCAAACCTACTAAATTTGATGGTAGATTTCTCTTAAAAGCACTATACAGGATATGCATGTGACATCACCATACATTGAGATCACCACAGTCAATTTCTGAGAGGTAAACATTCGGCATCTGCTATTATTGCATTCACATGGCAACAAAGATTTAAATGGTTAAGAGCTGCTGTGCACCTGACTGCACATGTTTTTGCACAAACGTCTGATGGCTAAAGAGAAGAAAAGGAAATGTTTTTCTGCGATTTGGTGAGCCAATTATAATCCTTGTACCTTAACACCCTAACTTTTTGGGTAAAAATCAGATCATAGCTTTTTTTGATTACTCAGTGAGTAGTCTGGCTCAACGAATGGACATTGCTTGGATAAAGTCCGACAGTCGGCTCGTGATATCCCTCCCCTTCTCCTATCTATTTTGCAAGGGCACAGTTGCTGCATCTGTGGCTTAGCACTGCCCAGGACATTTGTGATTGGTTTAAAGAAATACAAACAAGCCAGAACATTTATCCCCTATAACAGAATAGATAAGCGATGTAGCCAGACCAGACTCCAGCACTGAGGAGATAGGTATGGCAATGCGAGACTACTCAGTGAGTGACTTCGATCTTGGTTGCCTGTTTTTCTTGTGAGTGGTATGGATTATTTTCAATATACGTTTTTTTTGGGATTGCAGCCCTCCTCACTCACTGCAGCAATAGAGGGAGTTTATTGAGCCACTCGTTGATTATATATACGTATTATGTGAAAGGACGACGACAACATGTAGCCTCTTTACTGATTGCACTTACCAAATGCTGTGTCATCTCCACTGCAATTGGAGTCACCTCCTCACTGTATTCACAGATCATCTTCTGTATGACGTTGGTGAGGTCATCGTTCTCCGTCTCCCTGACAATGTGCAGGAGTGCCTGCATCACTGGCCGGATGAAGGAGGTGATGTATTCTTTGGCTAAAGAATACAACAAAGGAGTTCATTTAGACACTCAGACAGCTTCTAAATTACACATTCTTAAAAGAAAACTCATTGTATAAAAGAGCAGTAAAACACCAGCTGCATTGCTTTACTTGCTCACCTTTCTCCTGGTTGCTGATGAGAACCTGCAGGGCAATAGCAGCCTCCACCTTAACTGGCATCTCGTTGTCATTGATTAGACAAAGGCGGGTGAGCTCAAGAGCTGTCTGCAGGTTCTGGTCACTTTTGAACTTCACCTCACAAAAGTAATGCAGCACCCAGCAGGCCTGTGTGAAAACAGAGGTTGATTTGTTTTATATATATTAAAGCAAAGTACTGACACAATATAACAAGCATGTGTTGATTTAAAGCCACCTTAATTAGTAGTATTACCACATGAAACTCAGGTCTGCCTGCTGGGAAATGATCACTTACCCTGGCTCTCATGTAGCCCAGTTCACTGCGGAACAGGGGGAAGACGTGATTCTGCAGCATGAACTCCATCTGGTCCTTATAAATCTTTTTCTGTGTAGAGAAAGAAATAAAAACTTTAAAGTTTCACAAGGCAGACAAACACTTATCCTATAAGTTTATCATTTTCAACTTAAAGAAATTCCCTATGACTTATTTGATACTTTCTAGAAATAGGCTGTTCAGGCTGAGTTTGGGTAAATTGTCCGATGACAACTCTAGTATCAGCACTTGAATATTTGGTCCACAGCTGACATATCAAACTCTTCAATAGCCTGCCAAGCCACAACTAAGTAGGCATAATAAAGCCCATAGCTAAACCAACTTCTGCAAAACCATCTCTTGCCCCAGTTAGAGACCACCATTTCCAAATGAATGTTCATAAGGGCAGTCATGGTAGTTAAAAAAAAAAAAATAATAATAAGGAAAAACAGGTAAGTGGGGTGAAAATCCGGTTATCTGCACCATGTTACAAATGTTCAACAACTGTTTTGCTCAGAACAGAATCAAACGCCTTTAAATCTGTGTGAAGAAAAGAGGAATTGTCAAAGAAGTAGTGCAAACAAGCTAGCTGAGAGATGTTTACCTTCAGTAGGATTTCAGCCAAAGAGCCAATCATGTGAAGGGCACCATCCTTTTTCCTGGGGTCAGAGGCGGGATCAGTGAGAATCTGGTAGCAGAAGCCCATAGTCTTTTGCAGCACCTAAAAAGAGCAAGAACACACCAGATTATGTCATATTAAATATGTGGGGACAGAGGCAGAATCTTTTTCTTCCAACTGACAAAATCACAGTTAAGGTACTTAACCACAAAATTTCAACTCACCTCTTTCCTCTTGTTGCAAGCAGTGAAGAGGAGCGTCTGAGCTGCTGTTGTTGGAGAGATGAAGTCCTCAAACACATCTAAAGGGGGACAGCAGAGATCGGACAAATGGTCAGTCATCACCGGTGCACACAAATCCCTATTCCAGGAACCATCTTTTCTCTGCTTACCAAACTTCATGCGGATGTACTCATATGGATCCTCCTGCCACAGCTCCTCATCGCTGTCTGTGTAACACATGAGGGGGAAGACCACATCCTGAATAATGCCCTGAAAAAAGCAAAATAAAAAGTCACAATCAGGGAGTGGTATTAACACACTGGATGTATGCCTAGTTAGCAAATATAGTGTCAAAATGTTGTTACTGCACAAGCTCCAAGACTTGTCATTTACTACTGTATATTGTGAAATGATACCTGGATATTCAGACATATGTTGTATTTGTACCTGGATGTGGGGTTTAAGGTTTCTCCACGTCAGAGCATGTGCTATGCCCTGGTTGATGTAGTTAAGGGTCTGTTGGAGTACTCTGGGAGCCACATACTGCTTTTCCTTGTACTGGTATAAGACTTTCAACAGCACCTAGTACACAGATATACAAAGGAATTGCTTATATTTGTAAGATGCATTTCACAAGACATGCAGTTCAGTGTGACTGGAGAGCTGCTGCTTACATTATGCCTTCTGAAGTTCTTACCTGCTGAGCAGGAACTGCATATTCTTTGAGGAAAAGTTCAGCAAACTCTGCGTACTCTTTGGTTGTGTTGCCTGGGCTTCCATACCTGCAGAGACGGTTTAATATAGTGAATGTAATTGTTAAACATGTTTGTACGATTTACTAAACAAGTTAAGGGCACAATTATTGGATTTTTACCTCTCAAACAGTCGAGCCAAGATGTGAAGGGCCCACTTCTTACACTTCCACCATGGCAGCTCAGGCCGCTCATCTTCATCTATCTGCATCGTCTCCTGCAGACCAAAAACAATGTTGGTACAGTCAGCTTGTGGAGAACGGAAATGTTGACATCTGGGAAAACAAACAATTTGGAAGGAGTGATTGGCAATACTAATGCGGTATGAATTCACTTTGTCTCCTTACCGGAGGCACATCTCTATCCACTACTGTCTTCAGGATCTCCATCCACTCTGTCAGGTTCTGTCTGTTGATGAGTTCCAGGGGCAGATTGTACTGTGGAGACGTAGAAGAGTCTGTTTCATTTTGTTTTATTATACTTTCTGAATCTAACTCTAATTAGAGCAGAGCATGTTCACGCCACAAAGGAGCATTATAGATTTAAGAATACTAATTTCAGTGAACAAACCAAACTTTCAACACTGGTTGAACAAAACTGTTTTAGAAAAAAAAACACAAAAAGGTTCTCATTCTTCATTAACCCCAGCTAAAAAGGAAGATGCTAGGAACTGTGACATTACCTGAAAGAGGGCATAGAGGATTTTGAAGATCTGTTTCTGTATGAGAACAGAGTCACTGGAGTGGTCAGGGAGCAGCTGGATAAAGCGTTCTTTCAGCATGGGCATGAAGATGTGCATGGCAGCCACCAGAGGTTGACGCTCTTCTGGTTTTTTGTATCTGTTTCAGACACAGGTTACATAAGCCACACGAGAGAGAGAGAGAGAGAGAGAGAGAGAGAGAGAGAGAGAGAGAGAGAGAGAGAGAGAGAGAGAGAGAGAGAGAGAGAGAGAGAGAGAGAGAGAGAGAGAGAGAGAGAGAGAGAGAGAGAGAGAGAAAGAAAGAAAGAAAGAAAGAAAGAAAGAAAGAAAGAAAGAAAGAAAGAAAGAAAGAAAGAAAGAAAGAAAGAAAGAAACCTGACTTACTCGTAGTTTTTGACAAGCTGGTAAAGACAGAGCAAGATGCCCAGCCATCCTGCACTGTTGTCTGACTGCAGGTAGAAGCCAATTTTGTCCACGATGGTCGTCCACTTGCCGGGGTAGTCATGCTTAATCATGTGGTGGATACATGTTGTCAGCTGGACCCTGACGAGTTCAAAAGTACAGTTTTAGATTGGGTGATTTAGAAAAGGGACAGAATACTGTATACAAAGTGGAAAAGAGCGACTGGGAGGAAACATGGATAGACAAATACAAAATCTCCTGAGCTCCTCTAACTCCAGTCAGTCAGCAGGGTATGTGTGGTTACCTGATGCGCTCGGGGGAGTGGATGATGGCCTCCACTATGTTGTCTCGAATGAACTGCCTGTCCTCGTCAGGGATGTTATTGACAGGAGTCTCTGTGCCTGAACCGTCGCCATCATTCCAATGCTGGGTTATCATATTCTTAAGGTAAATCACACCTAGAGAGAGAAAACACAAAAGGGTCAGCACTTTAACAGCAAGACAGCACATGCCATGTTAATAATATGGACAAAAACACTGAAAAAAAGTTTATTTTGCCCATAAAACCAATATTTAGTCAAATTGGTTAATATTGAAACCATTTAGCTGTAAAAAGCTGGAGAAAGTCACATAACCAAACAGCCATTTATGGGACTGCCGTGTGATGTGCACCTCACCTAAAAGCCAATTTGAGATTCACTTGATTTGTTTTGTAAGATACAAAAACGTGTTTCTTTCAGATTTGAAGTTTGATAAATCAAGAAAAGCCCTAATATTATGTTGCACATTAGAAACATTCAGCTCTCCATCTCTGAGAATAAACTACCGACTAAACCACCATGTACAGTTTTAAAATTCAGTTGGTGTACAACCTTATGAAACTCCCAAATGTGCACTCATCATATTGACTGCATTTACATCATCATGACTGCGTACAACACAGTTACACAGTAAATTCAGAACCAATCCCAAGCTGCAGAAATAAATTCTTCCATCTGTAGTTGAGTAGTTTTGAATGTGGCACAAGGGTGTCAGCTGGGTTCACATCTACAATATGGGGCCCCACTTGGGAGTTCTATGGCTCGCAGGGAGTGGCATCTGAGGGAGCGGAGGAGTGAGGGCTGGAAAGCGGACGTCAGACTGCTGACACAAATGTCTACACCGCTGGCGAGGCAATCATAATCCAGCCTATCAATGCTGACAGAGCATCCCCCCCTCCCTCTGCCTAGGACCACCAAACTACACTATCGCCCAAAACTGCAGAGCCACTAAGAATCTGTCATATAAATTAGATTCATGGACAGGAGGAAAATGAGTTCTTGAAAATGTCTAGCTGAATGAAACTGCTACAGGCTTAACAAATGATAGAAAATGGCAAATTAAAGAAAACATGAAATGGGCATACAAATACGGTGAAATACACACTTTGGGTATGACAACAGTGGCGCTTTATTAAACCTTGGCTATTCCTATTAGCCATTCTCTAAAACAACATCACAGCTCAACATTTGTCTGTGTTAACTTCCGTAATCTGCAGCTCCAGTCCAAAAGCAGGAACTTATTGAAACTGTAGAGATAGAGGTTGTCGTGGATCATTTAAAATGACCTTGTCAGTAAGCCAACATAACAAAAAAAAATGAGCTCAAGTATACAATCACTACATGCATTTTATGCATTCAAAAAGCCTACCACAATAGCTGCAGCGAGAATTTGTATTTTATCTAAAACATGGGAACCAAATACTTAAGGATCAGTTCTACCTGATCACAAAAAAAAAAAAAAAACTCAAAACTGGTAGCTGTGCAGAATGGATAGTTTTGTGCATGTGTGAGTTTTTAAAGTGAAAGTTATTTCTGCTACCACACAAATACAATTGAGATGAATGGAATTTATTTTGCGGTCCTAAAAGCAAAAAAAAAAAAAGTGACATTTAAAAAAACTGGACAGCAACATGTCAACAATTGACAGCAGTATCATTTTCAATGCTTTGACCACACACACAAAATGTAATTTAATTACTGCCTCTGTAATTACCTCCTTTATATTCAGTTGGCAGCAAAAATATCAGCAAAAAAAAAGCCAAGATCTCAAAAACTCACCGCATACTGTACATGCTGCCAATACAGGTTCAAAACCTCAAACACATTCAATCGTGCTGTCTGTTATAAAACTATGACCAATGAATTTCATCAATCTATTCACTGAAAATTGTGTAATAACTGCCAATCAAATAAATTGATCATAAAAGAAGAATGACCGTTTTCATAAATAATGCCAGCATTTTTTATGTCCGCCTGCCTACCAACATCAAGACAGACAGGAGCTAAATGAATAACAATCCCACCTACACTGGCACTGTGTGACTTACCACTTTATTCTGCATCTTTGGTGTAGTGACTAAGTGCCACTACAATAAGTTAACACTATGCACGTTTGTAATCAGCTTCACTTGTGATATTATTCAGACAGCTTCTGTGGAGTCTGCAGGAGCTGCTCCTCCTCTATTCGGCTTTAAACACCGTCAGACATTGTTCCAACAGCAGGAAAAGGAATGCATTGCACTAAAGCACAGCTCTATAACAGCTTAATTTGCCAGTACAGTTATGAATACTTTGGAGGTGGACACACAGTGATTCAAATACTCTGTACTGTGTATTTTCTGCAACAACTTTGGTCAAGATTTTAACTTTGAACATTTATCTCCCCCCCCATTGACACCTTCCTCAGACCAGCATTTGACTAAAGCAAAACAAGCTATATATAACCAACTTCACATGTCCACAGCTCTTCAGCGTGGCACTTTAGCCTCACAAAAACATAAGTGTGAATCATGTAACAATGCAAAAAAAAATGAAAAAAAAAATGAAATGAAATTATATAAGTGACCTGTTTAACTTTGGCTTAAGGAAAAATATCTAGACCCATTTGTCATAATGCAATCGGACAAAATTGGAGTCAGATGCAGGATAAATTGTTAAGTCACACAGTGCCAGAGTGTTTCAGTAACCGCATGTGGTTCAAATTGATACAGGGGGCACACAAAAAAGCACAGACTGTGTCATTACATTGTTTTAAAATAACACTACCTGGACACAAACTGCAACATAGTAAAAAAAAAAAGAAGCAAACGACAACTTTAAATTGCATGTTATTATTGTATGCTCAAGAGATTTTAACTATTTTTATTTGGGGGTTTAATCTCAGTCTCAATCTGAAAGTGAGCCTCCTACCATATGAAGGTATTATCCACACAGGCATACAATTGTTGAAATGGCCAAAAATACACTTACCACAGTCACTTAACATTAAACCAATGATAAATGTGTTAAAATGTCATTAGCAAACCAGTGTAGTTTTCCCTCCTATAATATGTTTTTAACAGGGCACATCTAGCACCTTAAGTGTTTTTTGTTGACTCTCCAGCTCAACTTTTAAAGTCTCTACTCACCCAACTCTGATTACACAAATCAGTTGACTGAACATATGCTGGTCCCACTCCTTAGGCTACCAGCAGATAGCAGGGCCTGAATTTGTAGTGAATAATTTAACATGAATAACATACGCAGAGTTGATCTTATGTTTGTCTAGTTACAACATCTTCTACCAATGCAGAACTGTTGTTACATGTCAAAAGTGTAGACTCACCTGCTTGCCTGACAGGCAAATCCAGCTGATCAGACATGGTGACACGCAGCAGAGTGGACACAAAGTTTACCTGGGTGTGACCCTGAAAATCAGAAATGAGAATGGCTTAATGTAAACCGGTTATAAACACTGAAACATTTAGAGTCTTATTTTCCATACCGTTTATAGATTTCATATTATTTTGCATGAACCCTACTTCCAGTTATTAATAGTGTTTTACTGTAATGTGCTGTTGTACTGTTGGGAGAATTGGTAAATATGCTGCCATCATAAGGAACTCGGGAGGTTGTTATTTTAGACATGGCAAGTTCAGTACACAATATGTTTGGTGTACAGGTGCTTTAAGTCATACAAACACTGTTGCTAAGTGATTGACAACAAAAAGGATATTGCACTAATACCTCTTGAAATTGGTGAATAATTTTGTGCTTCGTTGCATTTTTACATTTACAAAACAAAAGAAATTCCATGGCGTCACAACTCTGTCAGCTGTCAGAACAGTACAAACGTGCCGTCAGTGAGTTGAATGAACTGTTCTCATAAAATTGGGGTGCTCACATTAACCAGCTGTGATCCAGAGCAGGTCTTTTTGAAATGTCAAACCAAAGTCAATGTTCCAATCTAAAACATGATTAAGTGGTAAAGTGACTAAGGTCAGGTTTACAACCAATATATATTTCTGGGTTATTGCATCCTCCACAACTAATGTTACAATAGGTTGGTCCCTGTATAGTTGTAAAGGTGGTATATTATGAGATGACCAACTGATTTATCAGATGTTAATTAAAATATATCCTTAATGTGCATTCAACCACAATGCAGCTCCAATGTATCAACATATTTTTAAAAGAGCATGTAATGCGTTTCAGAATTTGGTCAAGCCTTATTCAATTTTATCTGGCAATTTTCCATGAAAAACAAAGTCAGACTTTATGACTAAGCAAAGCACTGTATTTAGAAACTATCCACTCCCAACTGATTTACTCCATCCTCCTCTAGATCACTCTTCAAATGATGTAATTCAAGTGAGCCATCACTATCAATGCATGTGGGTGTAAAAAAACAACCCATGCCCCTTGCACTGCCAAAAATAAACATGAAGGAAGGGGAAAAACACAAGTGCTATGAATGGATTATCACTTAAAAGAAAACATAAAATAGGCCTTAGTTTGTGTAAACTGTCATCCATTTTAATTTAACTGTCAGTGATTTACAGAAGCACAGATGTAGAAGAACGTAGAGCTTAATTGTGGTATTGGGATTTGACTAGCTAATGTACAGTCTCACAAATTTGGGCTTCAAAACAGTTTAAGGCCTCTACCCAGCATGCATTTGATCTCCATAACCATTACAGGTGATTAAAACACACTCAGTGAGCTCCAAACATCTCCAGAGAAAAAATATTGTTTAACACGACATGAAGGCTTCAAGTTGTTTTATTTAATTTAGGAGACAGTCCATACTAACTGAAATAGCATTGAGGGAAACTATGCAAACTATTCAACCCCCCCCACCCTCCAACTATATATGTCAATCAAAACGGAAGACTCCCTAGCTAAAAGCTATAGTAAAAGTTATCCATTTCAGTCTCAATCTTAGCCATTAAACTTCTTTTTGACACTTAATTTATACATCTTACATTCTGCTGGAGAAAACAATGTAAACACTCTCAAGGTTTAGTGACAAGCCACATCATTAAAAGTTAAAAGGCAAACATGGTGGTTGAATGAGGAGAGACAACACAACTTATTCCGGCTGCTGCTTCAACCAAGACAGTGTTGCTAACATTAGCTCACATGGAGCTGGCCTAACGTGAAACTCAATGTAATGATATTTCTTACTAAGTAACTATAAAATCACCGATCACATTAAGTGTGGCTACGCCAAGCAACATCAAAAAGTTGGCCCATGTAAATTGTATTGCGTTGTTAAATAATGTCATCACTTCAGGGCTTGTCACAGTGACACGTGAGCAGCAGCTATGTAGCGGAGCTATGGCAGCTCATCCAACAAGTAGCTAAGTTAGCTCGCTAGTATTAGCAACACAGCCAGGCATCAGTATCCTGCTGTTAAATACGCATCCTAGCACATGCCCCACATTTTACTCTGCTTCACTTGTTGTTTTACACACCAGCCATATTATTCTTGTGTCGTGTCAGCTCCGAAATTAGTTAAAACTATACTGAACTGTGTGTGACGGGCTAATAATTATCTCCTTAGCGGGGCAAGAAGGGCTAGCTTGTTTAGCATAGGCGACACAGCTGGCTCATGATGAAGCTAACGTTGACGTTGGTTACTGGCACGAGAGTGTATCATCGGGAGAAAAAAAATACTATTGAATTCATGCTAATGGCTCTACATTGTTGATAGGAGTGAGGACGTAAGAAGAACTATACTTGTCGAGTATCGGAATTTAGCTCTTGATCTGTCAAGGTAGCGCTAGCAGAGCCCAGTCTACCTGATCGCACCATCTTGATGTTGTGAACGGCCGAGGCCCGATCCAAGACCGCGCCACAACCTCCATCACCATTAACGGCTAATCTCAACTTTTACCTCGTTCAACTGTCTCTCCGCGGCCTCACGCAGATTGGGGTCCATCGTCCCCCGAAGGGCCTCGACCAAAGACTCAGGATCCATAACTAAAACTCTGTTTACGGCTCGGATTTTATTATTTCAGACGTCTATCTCAATTCCCAGTCACTGCGCACATGGACGCACGGCTCTCCGGTTACCCGGCGCGAAAGGAAGCAGTGAATAAAGTACCCGGATAGATCAGCGCCAAATTTGTGCAACACGAACATCCGGCGGCGACCGCGCAGCTATGGGAGTTGTAGTTTCGGTAGTTTCCAATGGTAGTTTCCAGCATAACTTTACTACAACCTGACCATAGGGAAGGTAAGGTGACCCCCCCTACTGGTTGCCCTCATTCCAGGAAAAACAAAAAAATGTCAGTATTCTTCAAATAATCAAAACAAATGTGTTCCTGCCAAACGCATTTTAGGTAGCCTATATTCACATACTTAACCTCTGGGCCCTTTCCAATCTTTGGGTCGCCTGGTTTCATTGTGTAATAACGCTTGTACTGTATTACCTCAACCCTGTAATGCACAATCTAGTTACAGAAATCATTTTTTTTTTTCAGGACAACCTGGTCTATCAGTACTGTATGTTGCAGGGTTGTCACATGAATGTTACATTGTTATGCGACTATAAAGATAAAAGAAAAAAACTACACACATTTATTTTAGTAATTTAATTTCAAAATAATCACATGCCCATACGTTTTCCTGCCAAACAGGAACAATAGTTCTCACATTGGTCAGGGCACTGTGCATCTACATATTTAAATGTAACTGACTTACTGTACCTTCTTACTGATTGAAATTAAATTGACAGTTTTCCAGATGGACTTTGTCTGACATTTTACAGATGAAGAACAGGTTCACTTTGCAGGCACATTCTAAAGAATGAGGCAACTATTCAGGGTGTAAAGCTGAGAGATAAGTATTTGGACAATGTCACATTTAAAAAAAAAACAATAACTACAAGGCCAAAGTGCAGAGTTTTATTTGAGGGTATCATAGTAGCTCAATCATTATCCTACTACCCTGTTCAAACATTGGTTAGCCTACTATGTAGGATAAAAATGGCTTTGGTGGGAGAGTAGGCTATTTAAATATTTAATGTCAGCAAAGTAGCAATACCACTAGCCTATGTAAATAATCAAGTAAAGTACAAGTTCTGAATTCAAAATTGTATCTAAGTAAAACCTAACCTATCTAAAACCTAAAACCTATCTAAGTAAAACCACATAAGTATTATGAAATGTTACGAACATGTTCAATACAAAAATCTTCTTATGTAGCAGAATGTCCCTGTCAAAGTTTTATTTGTATTTAAATATACTGTTAGGCAGCTTAATCTTTAAATATGAATCATGTTTTATTTGCACACCTTTGTATCTCTGTATGTAAAAAGTAAATAAAGCTGAAGCTGTCAGATAATTGGAGCTGAATAAAAGGTCCTTAGGTCTTATATTCATCTGATATGTGAACACTTAAAAAATTAGAAACAGCTCTTCCAGTAATACTTTATATGAAATGCAATAAACTGAGTTACAGAGTCAAAGCAATATACTACCTGTCTGGATAATAGTTAATAATGGACTTCACTGTAGCTATGGAGACACTGTTACTGCTGGGGGCGCTGTTGTGTATGGCACAGGGTTTGCTGCTGTGATGTGAAGGTAAAAGGTCAGCCTGTGTAACGTGTCAAACGGCTGTCACCACACCGGTGTATCACTTCACCGTCCAGCCGTCTGCTGTTGCACACACGTCGGTACTGTACCCTAGCAGACCTCAACGTTATCTCAGTAAAATGGCAAAAAAACGAAGAGAAAGACGAGAGGACGACGGTTTGTCCTCGGCACAGGAGGAGGTGAAGGCTAGTGACTCAAGAGTACTGAAAGGTGAGTTCTGGCTGTGGTGGCTAACGTTAACAGTTAACATAAATGTAACATTAGAGCAAAGCAGAGGAAATGAAATACTTCTAGGTAACGTTAGATACAGATAGATTGAGCCATATCGACTTGGCAGGGTCATTTCTACTTTAAGGTCAGTGCAGATTGCTGAACATGAGCTAATGTTAGCCGTAAGCTGGTTGTTGTCCTCTTTACAGTACATAGCTACAGTCTATGGTTGTAACACAGCTAGCGAGGAAAATTAGCCGACTTCGATGGCTAACACGTTAGCTTAATAACGCTACAACGTTATATTAGCTAATGTGAAGAACATAACGTTAACTCTATTGTGTTGAAGGAAAGGTTACTAGCGAACATACGCCCCAAGCAAACCCTGTTAGTGAGCGTCAGTAGGGTAATTAAAACCAAACTTCACTAAATTATTTAATCACCATGAATGTTGAAACGAGAGTAACATCTTTTTATTAACGTTAGCTAAGCTGTGATCTTTCATTAACAAAGAATGTCCAACGACCTGGTGGTGGGGGAAGAATGAATTAATTCAGAACGTTACTCGGATAAAAGTAACAATACAACACTGTAAAAAAAACTGCAAAGACTTGCATTGAAAATGAAAGTATCTCAAATAAATCTACTCAATGCTGAAAAGTAGCCCCTTTTGATTGTTATACTATTAACTCTATGTATTATATTATTATTACTGATACATTAGGAGTGTAAGAAGCATTGCACTGTTAAAATAACCCTTTTAAATACTGTTGCATAACGTTAGTTTAATGTATGCCAATGCACCACATTTTATAAATTCGTTGTATGTTATGTGTGTACAATCCTAATTTCTAACGTAACTACAGCTGTCAGATAACTGTAGTAGAGTAAAAAGAACAATATTTCCCCTCTGAAATTTAGTGGAAAAGAGATATTAAGTGGCATGAAAAGGAAATACTTTAATAAGTAAAGTACAAGTACCTTAAAACTTTACTGAAGTACACTACTTGAGCAAATTATTTACTAAATTACATTCCACCACTGCAGATGAAATGCCAACAAAGTGACAAAAGTGATCCAGGTTAAACCTAGACCTGCATTATTACCATCTTTACACAAACGTTCTACCAAAGTTCATTTACAGCTGAATATTTCTATACATTTCACAGTGTGATATTAGGCTTATTCCACCATTCAGCGAGCTGCCACCAGTCTCCACAAAACCAGCACCAACTGACAGAATGTTGTGTACCAATAAGAAATAAATCAAATAAAAAACATTTTCCCAACCCCTGAAACCATGACTTCAAAAGTGAAATATTTGGTTGCTGAGCAGATTACACTATTGTAAAATTATGCTTATTTGTGTTAACATTAAACAATTATTGTCTTATTGCATCCATTAACATCAAAATCAAATCAGCATTTTTTTGACCTGTAATGGATTTCATCAGTTGCAGTGTTGTTTGTACTTCGAAGCCTAAAGTGTTATCTGGATGTAAATTTGATGACACAAAAAATGTGCTTTAACTTTATTTGGGTCCCAAAAGAGGTGTTTCTTAAATTTTGTCTATCCCATTTATATCAATAAAAGTAGACAATATGAACATTATAACTTTCATAAAGGAAGTATTTATAGAAGGGCGGTTGTATTAGATTGCATTGTTTTTGTTAGGTGTACCAAAAACAGGATACAAAAGTCACTTTTGGTCTGACTTGACTGCTTTAGGCTCATCTCTGACCAGGAGTCACTGCTTTAGAGGATTTCTTTTTTAAGAAATACATACCAGTGTGATATGCACTAGGAGGAATATGTCTAGTTTGCAGATATCTGTATTGGAATGTGCGACCCTAGTGCCTGTGTTGATTTGTTAATCAGTAAAATTGGTGTTAATTTGTTATTTGTAATTTGCCCCGGTCACCACGGTTTATCTCTAAATTATATTGCCAGAGTGCTGTAGTTGGTTATAAAAAAAACAAAAAAAACTATATACGCTATTTTCCTATTTTATGACATCGCTATCTGACACCTGAAATTAACCAATGTTACAGTTATCCCTTTCCATAAAGTCTTTAATGACTGGGTCACAAACCGCAAGAGTCTGTCTCAAGGGGGAGAGTCAGTTACCTATAAGGAGTTGAACAAGTGATGCAAAACTCATAAGCAAATTACACAAGGCTCCCTGGTAGGTAGTTTGTTTTTATAGTAACCTCTTCATTTATTTGGTAAAACCTATTCTCTTTCCCCCACAGAGGCTCCGCATGCTGAAGGGGGCTCAGCACGCATGTCTGTTCTGATTCTGGTGTCTATCTTCACCTGCTCTGCCTCAGTCATGTACCTGGTCTACAGGAACTTCCCAGAGCTTCCCAAGTAGGTTTTTTTTGTGTGGATTATTAAACTTGGTTATTTGTGGGTGGGGACTATTTTTATCCCTGTAAATTAAGACTGATGAATGGCAATGGTAGACCTACAAGAGTAAACAGTATTTTATAAATAAATGATAGACCTATAAGAGTAAATAGTATTTAATAAATGGACAAAAAAATGTTGATGCAGTGTAACAGGTTTGTCACTTGGTTATAGTTTTGTACTAAATGCAAAACTGTCATTATTTTGTTGATGTCTCGTACTAAGGTAAAGTTAGTGGCTATTTTAACACCCTTTGACAGAAGTCTTGATTAGTCTAAGGCTTCACTTTTCCTTAGGTTGCATGAGGTTGGCAGTATGTAGCTACTCATCATGATGCTCAAAATCCAAAGGCAACTTTAGCATTTTGAGCAATCAAGTTTTGGTATGTGCATTGTATTGCAAGGAAAACAAACAGAAAATGTTTGTGTGAAATATGTCTGACTGAACATTTTTTTATTTATTTTTTCCCAGTGATGAAATGGAGAAAATCAAGATCCCTAAAGACATGGAGGATGCCAAAGCTTTGGGAACTGTGCTGTCCAAATACAAAGACACATACTACTCCCAAGTGTTGGTGGCCTACTTTGCAACATATATTTTGTATCCTTGGAGAATCCATCTATCTTAACTTTAAAAAAACAAAACAAATTCAGAACCACCCTGCTGAAATTCAGTTCTTCAAACACAGTCTTGGTTGCAGTGATAGTTTGTTGGAACAATTCAGTTAATTTGTTGTTAACTGGGGTCAGCAGTTTACAGATTTTAGCAGATTTTTTAAGGCCCAAAATAATTGATCAGGTTCTTGATCTTGGGATGCCACCATGACAAGCCCTGGCTCCAGCTTCTTTTTAGTTCTTTCCTTGATGGAGTCTTCCAAAACAAAAGATGACTTATCCGTTTAATTGAACCTTCCATTAGGACTGACAATAGAAAGACACATCTGGCGTAGAACTAGCTGGAGAAATACTAAACATTTGAGTTTTCATTCCTTCTGTGGATTTCTTTCTCCCTTAACATGGACCGTATTAAATCAAAGATTCTAGAGAAAGACCAGCATGCTACAGTGCTTAGAGGTTTATTAATGTTTATTTATTTGATTTAACATGCATGTGCCTGAGTGATAACTGTATGTTTTCTGTAAGTCGTTTACCTTGACGCTTTTGTCAGCCTCCAGACATTTGCAATCCCTGGATCTATCTTCCTTAGCATCCTGTCTGGATATCTTTACCCTTTCCCCTTGGCTCTTTTCTTAGTCTGCTTGGTGAGTAAGGAAGGATGGTATGAAATGTGTGATTGAAAACAAATGTTATATTGTATGATGAGCAACTGTGCACTGAAATAGTTTCCACAAGACACACGTGGGTATGTAAGGATGTAGGAACACATGCTCTCTTTTCAGGGTTCATACGTTTTGAAAAAACCTGGAAAAGTTATGGAATTTGAAAAATGCAAATTCCAGGCCTGGAAAGGTTTTGGAAACATAAAAAGACGCAGAAAGTTTTGGAAAAGTCCTGGAATTTTTTTTTAAACACAGCATAATAATATGTGATTAATAAATGTATTTCACGTCGTCTTAACGTCAACGTTATATTCGGGGCGCGATATTACGAATCCCACTATGAACCACATAAATTGTTATTCATTTTATTGTTAAACCTCTGAGGGTAAACTTTAACACAGATTTTTATTCTTATTGTATAATGTCAACTGACATTTTCAGGAATACATAGTCATGGAAATTTGCCAAAAAGTCATGAGAAAGTCATGGAAAAGTATTGGTTAAAATGCATATGAACCCTGTCTTTTGCAAGAATATATCATGCCTCTTAACAGGGTGAAAAACAAAATGGAAGAAAGCAAGGAAGAGCAACAGACATGCAATAGATGTGTGTACAACATATCATGTGCCTGCGTTGTATCATAGTCAGTTGTGGCCACTCTTGTATTTTTTTTTCTTCTCTTTTGTAATGTTTCATTCCTGTATTGTTTAATGCTGTTTCAAAACATGGTGAGTGCTGAAGAAGTTCCTGTTCTTTGATTCTGAGGGATGCTAAATTGGGATGTTTTTGCTGCGACAACTATTAATGTGTGTTAACACCAAGGCCCTCAGCCCTGTCTTTGAAACTACTTAATGTGTATTTAACATGACGCTACACCACTGCTGCTAAAAGTAAAAAATGTCCAGTCATGAAGATGGTGGTCTTTTGGTGTAGGAGTATGACGATAATCTTTAGCAAGTTACCTGTGTGTGTCTGTGTGTGTGTGTTTCTGTGTTTCTTACTGTGTTTTTATCTGTTGGCAGTGCTCTGGCCTTGGTGCTTCCTTTTGCTATATGCTATCATATCTGGTGGGCAGACCGATGGTCTACAAATATCTCACAGAGAGAGCACAGAAGTGGTCCCAGCAGGTAAACGCCTTAACTGAAAATGTACTGTGAATAGAAGGTAGATACTGTAAGAGCAATATTCAGTTTGTGATGTTTGGATACTTTTTTTCTTTTGTATTAATCATATACAATTACCATTTTGTAAGCCACAACTGTGCAACCTAATCCAGTCCAAAACAATGGCTCTGCAGCAAATCTTTGTTAATCGTATATTCAGTTTTCATTCACACTGTATGAATGCTCTTAATACAGCTTTAAAGCTTTAGTGAGTAACTTTTTGATATTAATGAACGACCGTTACATTCAAGCCATTGCCAAATGAGTTGCTCCAAAGCTAATTAAGACTATCAGCTCCACACAACTCTCTCTGTATTTCTCAGTATGGCTATGTTCAGAAGACTGTGGCGTCTGGTGACTTTAACACGCAGAAACTCAAGTGAAGATAATTACCTCTTCTGAAGAGTCCATCATGTTTTTTTAATCCTCCGTGTCCTCCTTGGCTACTAGCAACTGCGTGGGTGGTGGTGTCATGGAAGGCTTGTATCATTTGGATGCAGTGACAGTTTTGTTGTCATTACTGCAGAAACTGCGCACTATAGCTTTAAAGGAATTCTGGAGGCTAAAGTTGTCTTTTACCAAAAATAAATGCTGGTATTGTAAAAAATGATGTAACTGTTACTGAAGTTACTATAACGACAAAGGTACTGATACTGACCATATAAAATTCACAGATAGCATTTACTGGTAATTCAGGGCATATGACTTATTGTACATCACTTTTGCTGGCAGGTTGACAAACATAGAGATCATCTAATCAATTACATCATCTTCCTGAGGATAACTCCCTTTCTTCCCAACTGGTTCATCAACATCACCTCACCTGTCATCAATGTGCCTTTGGGGGTTTTCTTCATCGGTACCTTTCTTGGTAAGACTGTCTATCCCTTCTTGCTGAACTGTATACCTTCTTTTGATATTATTTGTTGTCACTCACTCACCTGCATTGAACCTGGCTGATTCACAGGAGTGGCACCTCCGTCCTTTGTAGCTATCAACGCGGGTACAACACTGTACAAACTGACCACAGCTGGCGAGGCCGTGTCCTGGAACTCTCTGGCTGTGCTCGGTGTACTCGCCGTGCTCTCCATCTTGCCCGTCTGCTTCCAGAAAAAGCTGCAGAATAAGCTAGAGTAGAACATTAAACACCTCAGCACCTCATCTGCTGGCTGATCCCAGCAACCCCTTCCCCTCGGCTCAGGAACGTGCAGCTGTCACTCAAGTTGCTCTGCCTCAGTCTCATACACAGCTGCTGGTGGGCGAATATCTGACCACTGGCACAACAAGCTCATCACTCTTTGGCCACATAGTGCATGCAGGGGTGGGAGGTCCGTAGTAAGTGTAAACTAGCCGTCTCTTACACAAGTCTTTTGGTTTCTGTGAATTCTGTTGTTGATTGTGGCACATGTAAATAAGAGAAATTTAGTTGTTTTTTTTTTTTGTTTTTTTTTTTTATTTAAGGCACTGCTCATTATTTTATGATTCTTGCCAGACAATTAAAGGTGCTACTTGTAGGATGTTGGAGTAAAACTCATCATTCTGATACTTTTCATGGGGAAACGTGTTTCATCAGTAGCCTACCATGTTGAGGCTGTTGCAAACATCTTTTTTTTTTTTTTTGCTGCAATAACTTTTACCATTACATTTGCTTTGGCAATAGCATATCATTTTCTACGTCCTGTTTGTAGCACCTTTAACTTTCAATCCCTTTTTTTAAATATTTATTTGAACGTGCTTGTGTCTAATTTCAACCTAATGAATGGAACCAACACAGCAATAAATGTCACTGTAAGTTTTGATACCTGGTGCTTGCCTTGGCAAATATATGCAGTGTGAGGAAAGAATGAAACTGTGATGACTGATCTTAGTAAGTGCTACTTTCGTTGACATGTGGGTGAGTTCCCATGTTATTCCTTGAAAGGTGCCTGGAACCACTGCCACACGCATTTCACCCAATTCTGTTCATATTAGACACTTTAACTTGTAAAGAATGGACTAAGCTGATGTTATATTTCCTCCCAGGACAAAACTCCAAGCATTTCCAAATTTGTATTTGTAATTAGGAAGTGAACATAGATTATGTCAACACAACGAATTTATGTGTGGTAAGATGTATGCAACACAGAAAAGTTAGTGAAAAGCCAAGCCGAATCATCTTGGTTTGTAAATTTGAAATAAATCCAGGGTGAGGTGGGTTCTCAAGTTTTGCTATAGGTGATGATAACGCACGTCTAATTGTGTCAGTCTCAACCCCAGGGTATTGTTTGCTCTGCCAGTATAGAAATGGTGATGCCCATATAATGGATGATACACCTGTGCCCTCAATAAGACTGCCAACGGACTGAGCTATCCAAGCCTTACCTTGCTTTTTACTGCTTCCATTTTTCACCAGAAGAAATGTATTATGATGCCTGATTTATGTTTTTAGTGCTCACTGAATTTTTCATTTAAATGTTTTTTTATTTCTGTTTTGTGTACCAAGGTAACTTATTGCTGCTGCTTAAAACTTTCTGGACAGTTACTAGAGATGTTGATGCAGTTAATGTACATGCAGGTAACTTATTTGACACACTTTTCTTTAATCTCTTAAGATCTCACATAAATCGAGGCAGTTGATTTGGTGCATTTTGAGATTTCCTGTTTTTACTTAAATGTCTTATTATAGTAGTAAGATTTAGTACTGTAAGATTAATAACCATTCAAACCCAAATTTGAAATGCCTACATAAGCATCAATTTCCATGCTACTACTGTCAAAGACTGTTGGGTTGTTTTTATGGTTCTTACTGGTTTATGAGAGAGCTGCATTTGTGCAAATGACTAATCACTAAGGTGGTTAAATCAAGTGGTAAATGCTATAAATTGCTCCTAAAGATCTTTTTTTTCTCTAATTATTTGAATTGAAGCTTTATTAACTTCTTGGAAGTTCTCCATAATGCTAAATTTACCGAGACATGAAAGAAGATTTTAATTGTTTTTTCTTTATTTGCTACAATATTTAAACCTATTCTAAACTTCATGCTACACATATACTCAGATTGGATATATTATTGCTATTTTTTTGTCCTATAACCCTATCAAAGATGTGAGTGAGATGATTATTGTGTAACCCTCTGTTAACATTTTAAAAAAGTATTTTGTACTGAGCAGTGATGTATTGCAGTATGAAGTGTTTACAGATTGCACATTTCTGTCTTATCTAATTAAATTTGTTTTTCTTTTAATATTTATTGAATCATTACATTTATCTTTACAGGATATGAGTTTTGAATGCATGTTTGATCATGCTGCAATAGGGAGCTATCAAAAAGTAACATAGCCATTTATAAATGATTATATATTCATCATTTAATATTCTTTCAAAGGAGGGGTTTCGCAGCAATTATGTATTAAGTTTGTATATAGACTGGGCTCTCTTTTGTTTTATGCGGCCACAGAACATGCAGCAAACTTCAGTGCCATAAACAAAAGCATTTGTCTCTATAGCCCAAACAAAATGGTTGACACTGACATTTCAGTGTGTTTATTAAACGATAAACAAACGTTATCACATCTTCTGTATGAAGTCCCACGGAACAAGAGTGAGGTTTAGTGCCACCAGGTGGTGATATTGTAACATACCTGCTAAGCAGTGTTCTGTTTGGATAACATTGCATTCACACTTTTACTAGAGTAAAAACGCGTTTAATCAGGGAAAGCTTACATTTAATTCAGTTATTAAAAAAAATACATTGAAAGAAATGCAAACGATGTTTCTTAATATAAAAATATAAAAATCTTAGTAAAATGCGATCAGTGTGTAGATTTATTTTCGTTGACATGCAAAGGCACGGTCTTAATTCAATTCATGCTGGTTAAATGGGTTGACTCAGTGAAATATAAACCTCACTTTGTGATAGTAAAACGATTTTTTCCCCACTGGACATTCAGAAAAACAATTTTCTGCATTTAGCATTCAGTATTACAATCAAGCAACGTTCTCTGTGAACATTTTACAGATAGACTGTTGTACTCTAGTATCTATTTAAAGGCCAATAAAATACATTTACATCACATAAAAAACAAAATAAATAACTGCAACCGCTAACTCATTGCTTCAAAACAAAGTGCTAAACAGAATAGAATACAATAATATACAAAAATAAATCCAATGCACTATAACCATAACTGCACTATAGCTGCTGAACGGGTAAAGAATTATTCCTGCCAAGGTCCATGCACATACAGTATCGTCCTTGTGTTACTTTATGGATTTAAGAAATGAGTACAGCTGTTGTGCTGTTGACGGACCACAATGCATTTCGACTGAAACGCTCTGATTTCAATGGATGTGTAAAGCCAGAGAGAACTAGAACAAACCCGAATTAAATATACATTCAAAATAAAACAATAATTGGCATCAGCAATAATCAGATTGAAATAATAATATAGTAGAGTTAATTACCCCACAGGCTGCATGGATACAAAAACTAACATCGAGGCTAGATTCATAATTTTTCCCCCTTAATATAATTTGGGGGTTGACAGGAAAAGGGGGAGAGTTAGGGAGGACGACATGCAGCAAAGGGCCAAAAGGTTGGAATCGAGCCTGGGCCACTATGGGGCGCATGCTTAACCAGATGAACTACTACCCCCCCCCAACTATTATTGATGTATTTACTTATTACTTACTCTTTTATGTAGTCATTTGTACTTGTAGGCTACTTATTTTTTCTCTCCAATTTTGTGATAAAACACCACATATTTCATAACAATACAGGCCAACAGCAGCTTTTCTGTTGTTTGGTGCAACATTTTGTGGAAACGACGTTTTATTGTGAAGGATCGCGTCCGGATGTATGATAACTGTTGCTGTTAGCAGAACAGGTCAGTTTAGTATCGGTACTGATTTTCGAGCTTCGCAGTAACGTAGCATCCGTGATGGCAGAGAGAAATCACTTTTCCAAGTTCCTTTAATATGCTCCCTATTGGGAGGATAAGGGTACCACCGGACCAGTCTCAAAATGACCACCGGCTTCAGCTCCGGTTCCTGCCGGTTCGCAGATTATTTTGTGATCTGCGGACTCGACACCGAAAGCGGGCTGGAACCCGACGAACTGTCCGGTAAGCACATTAGCCATCGGGATAAATGTCGGGCTGATGCTGTAGCAAATAAGGAAGGAAGGGGGGCTTTTATAACATCGTGTCAGCGTTATTATTTAGCCTTTACTTTATCTTAACGTGTCTGTGGTTAATTTATTCGTGTAACATAAAATATAGGTTGTTAACATTAATACACAGCGGACATAACGTCAGGCCTAGCTCATCTTCTTTCAGCCTGTTTGTCACTGCTCGATGAGAAGCGAGAGGATTACTGGCTTGTTGTGTCTCTTTAACGCACTGACATGAATTTTAATTCAAAGGTTGTCGATCAATTCCCTCCGGATTTTATACTCTATTTCTCATAATGTTTTGGTGTTGGTTCTGCACAGTAATACATATTTATTTTGAGAAACTTTATTCAGACATTGGTGTTGGTTGATGCTATAATACTGATGTCGATATAATGTTATTACACCCGAGGATGTCGTCACAGTGGCTCCTAGGTGTCAGCGGGTTATTTAGAGGAGATCAGGTATCAAGGTAGCAAAACACATGAGCGGATTAACAGATGCCCTAAAGGCATAATGTACCATGCCCCATCGACCCCAGACATCCTCAGCATCCACCAGAGATCCACATTGTGCATGCAACCATCCTCCTCAAATAACCTCCTTAGAGGCACACCCTTCCCTTCACAAACAATTATAGAAATGACTTAAACATTAATAAGAGTACAATAGGCTGTGACACACCTGGATCTTGTTTGATTCGGGGACTGTGACTTTTTCTGTCATTATTTTACCTGTCTGAGCGTGTTCTGATTGAAAGAGAGAGGATTTGTGTGTTAAACTGTGGCCTGAGCGTCCCTGAGCATGAACTGTGGGAAATTACAGCATGGCAACAGTGCTGTTTTTCTCTCTACCATATTCCTGGTCAGCTGACTTTTCAAATGTACATTTGGTCATAAATGAGAAAACATTTTTTTAGCATCAGCCAGTAGGAGTGGCCAATATGACAATGCATTACCATGCGACAACTTAAATTTGTCTATTGTCAGATATTTTGTCATATACCGTTAATACTGTGGTAGTTATCCCTTTTCCTATTCCTGGTTTTATCAGACCATTGTGGGCAATATTTGATTAAGTATGTATTTTACATCAATGTGATACCCTTTCTTTATCTGTAAGGTATTTATTTCACCGAATTACACAAACACAGACATTTACATGGTATCCATGAACCATTTGTCATCAACTTTCCAGAAGATTTACTACATCATATTTATTAATATTTAGACATAAAATGATATATACTGTGATAGAGGATTATATCCATATCCATAACTCCTTTTACCATTCAGATATTACAAATCGTTTAAATATTTTTTCTTTTTAATGATAGTGATAACTTTTCCGATAGAAAGGTTAAAGTGAGGTACCTAAGACCTGACAGTAAGCCTACACAGTTGGGAACACTTAGTTCTTCCAAACTTTATCGTTGCTAAGTGTTCCCAACTTATTGGAAGACAGAGACAACACATGGATTTACCATCTTGTAAGAAATAATAAAGACACTGAATCCAAGATGTAACCTGCAAAGCTGCAGTTGTTAAATGACAAGCTAATCCCGAACAAAGTCACTCTGTGAAGCTGGTTGGATAGCCATGACAACTGACAGAAGGCACGTGACAGGGTATGTTACTATAACTGCACATCTCATCTCAAAAGAGCAGGTCAAGACATGCACATGCACTTTGTCTTGGCCCAAAAATGGTAAACTACTTCTCTCAAAAGACTAAGTTATTTACTATAAGTTATTTCCTTATTTGTTACATAATGTTTTATCTGAAATGTTCATGCCTCAGTGTATTTGAAGACATTTGTAAATGAAATGTATTTGATTTTCTTGTCTCTTCCTGTAACTGATAAATGAGTGCGTTTTTGGGGTTGTGTGGCCAATTTAGTTTGCCCTAGGTGCTTCCACCAAGAAAAAAACAATGTAATAATTAATACTCTTGATCTCGGTCTCGTATTTTTTTTAAGGATTATTTTTTGGGCATTTGTAGGCCTTTATTTGGATAGGACAGCTTAGACTTGAAAGGGGAGAGAGAAGGGGACCTGCAGCAAAGGTCCGCAGGTCGGAGTCAAACCTGCGGCTGCTGCATCGAGGAGTAAACCTCTATATATGTGCGCCTGCTCTACCAGGTGAGCTAACCAGGGGCCCATATCATGATATTTTTGACCAAATACATCAATGTCGATATTGCAGGGTTGACTATTGGTGCTTTCACAAAATATTAACACAATGAGAGTTTTAATAAATAATCACCAATCATGTGGATACAGTGACTAAGAAACAAACAATAAAACAGCTAATAAGTATGTTAAATTCAGAAAAATTAGAACGCTTTACTCTAATGCAGCCTTTAAAACCAGGAAAAGACAACACGTGTCCTATCATGATATCCAAAATTTAAGACGATACCTAGCCTCATAATCGATGTTGATATAATATCAATATATTGCCCAGTCCTACTTTTTACAATGGAGATTTGTGTCATTTTGGAGTATGATATCTGGCAGCTCCAACATTTCCCCCACTAAATAAGGTCAGGGTTTCCCGCAGCAGCAATAACACCCCTGCTGACTAATATCTTCGGGGAAACCCTAAATGTTGAAGCCAGGGAACAAACAGGTCAACAAAGGCATAATATGGTTTAAACTCAAGTTATGTACTTATCACTTCATTTACATTCAAATGTTGTGTATTTCACATTAAGAGGAATCACAAAATACCCGCTCATGTTGACAGTTGATATTCTTCAGTCATGCAAGCTATCCAAGTGCAAATCTGCTAACATGATCTAGCCCTAAGCCTGTTGTGAGTGTTATGGTGTATAAGCTCTTGTTGACCGGGTCACTGCTCCTGTACTCTTCTAGCAGTCTTCAGACCACAAACCACAGTTCAGCCATTTTTAATGTTTTTTGTCTTGTGAAAACAAAAAAAGTTTTTTGTACAACTGCTGTTCACAACACAGTGATTAACAAGAGACGAGTCTGTATTTTCTGTGTGATTCATTGTGACTCATCAGAAAGTACTTTCCTCCTTAAAGTAATCACTTAACCAAAAATCCTTTTAGTTTTCAAAGACTCAACCCCTTTACTTCTTATTTTTTACTTCCTTTAAGTCAAGTTCCTGTTTACAAGTTTAGTTCAAATGTACTTCAAATTTAATAAATGAATAGAAATTAAAGAGCATGCATCGTTCTGTTTTAGAATTGAGCACAAAAGTGAGCAGAGAGCACAGGTAGATCTCCTTGACCAGACTAAGGCCATGTCAGGCCTGAACACCATGTTCGGTTTTGACACAAGACATAAATATACATTTTATTTTAATACAAGTTTTATATATAGAGTAATGACCCATTGATTCTCTTTCCCTCTCACCTTTAAAAAGATCTAAATTACAGTAGCTGCATTATGTTATATTTTTTCTTTTATCGTAATTTGCCATTGTGTGTGTGATAAGGGGTTCTTCGAGGTCTCTCTGACAAGACAAAAACGTAACCGGTTGAAAGCTTGCACAGAAGTACAAGTTGAAGCTCTGTGGTTAAACATCATTGAAGTTGTTCTACTTACTGCATGTTGCTGCTGTTTACTGTAGAAAGAGGTTAGGGGCTTGCCCTTATCAACTCTCAGGTTTAGTTGAAGAGAGGAAATTGTGCGGAAATTCCATGGTTACAAGTTACATATGATTATGTCAGCTAAACATGTATCAGTAACAGTATCATGATAGAGATGATACCAAGAGTAGATGCTTTTTTTAACCTTTTTAATAAAATACTTACTTATAATATAGTAGAATAAAATAACAGATAATCATTAAATTGTTTAAGGAATTTTTCAAATACCAAACACTGTGGTTCCAGATTCTCAAATTTGAGAATTTGCTGCTTTTTTTTGTCATATATGATAGAAAACTGAAAATCTTTGGTCAAAACGAGACATTTGAAGGTGAGACCTTGGGCTTCAGGGAATTGTGGCAGTACTTTTATAGAGCAAACAATTCATCCATTAATAAAAAACATTTATCGATAATGACAATAATTGCTTGCTTCAGCTGTCAAATGTCATGAAACTGAAGAGGCAGTTCAGCCTCATCTTAAACAACAGATGTTGTAATTACTGAACGGACGACTGAACATTATTCAGTAATTTTACGCCTTAATGATTTAAACCTTTTGAATTAATTAAAGTGACAAACTTTGCTGACAAAACTGTCGATAGAAACTTGGTGCCATGAATGAAACTGGTGGTTTTTGTCTAGTGATATAACAGAACCACGGTATGTTTCTCATTTTTAATATGATGCAATCTTAATTCATGTACAGTGAAACACAAAGAAACGAACAAAACTTTCTTTAAGAGCAGTGTTTGGCAGCACAGTGAGGACCTGATTAGCATATGTATGATCCTGCAACCTCACAGGCGACACTGGAAACACAGGCAGCTGAGGGACATAAGTACACTCGCACACAGGCTCCACTTATTCAAATGCTAAATATCCTTTTGAATTTCCCAGGCAGCCTCTCTCCCCAATCCTACTCAGCAAACAAATGAGGATGAATGGCTCAACATGAAAGCAGGCTTTAAATGCATAATGTGGGCTTTCATATTTTTACTTAGTTGTTTATTTATTTGCCTGTTAAGGGTCTCCTGTCAGTGTTTTAAAAATCTTCTTGAATGTATCAGGGACATTTTGAGTGCAGTATGAAGATTCATTACAGGGCTTTGAGGGTGCATTGTTTCTTGATCTTTACATACAAAATGATAACAAACTCAGAAGCTGACCATAAATAAGCTCATAGCTCGTAGGGCTGTAATGGCAACGACAATGATGGAAGCTAAAGATTAAAGTTTTGAGAAAACTGTCAATAAAATCTGCAGCTTAAATCAATTTACTTTTAGACTCTGAGTGACTCTGAGTGACTCTGAGCTTCTCCTCAATGGCAATGGTGCCCGAGGCTCAGGGTTGTTGTGTTTAGACCTGTCCGCCATGCTAAAATGATGGACAAAACATAAGTTCTTAGAAACAAGGTTGAAATTATTTTTTAAAAAAAACTAGCAGTCATAATATAAACCTATATGATTGTTACATTATTGGGGAAAGTCCTGTGTTTTTGTGTTTAATTTAGGATATCATTAAAAGAAAAATGGGAACACAGAATGGGGAATTTGTGATGGTTGTCCGTGACCAGATCTTTCTTTCCCATCATGGCAGAGTAATTAAACCTGCACATTCTTGTCTAAAAGACTATTTTCTGTGGGTCAAGTTTCTCTGCAGTCCAATCCTGTGGCTGCTAACAGATGTTTTGCAAGCTGAACTTTCAGGCTGTCAAATTACATCAAAACGTCTTCCTGTTTGCTGTAGATATGATATAGATACTGGTTTGGCTGTTGGTGTTTGTAATTCTCATTGGCTTACTTTCTTATTTCAAGTTTATGATTTAAAGGCCCAATCTGTATGCTTTTCTGTAACTGACCTTAAATTGACATGTTGCATTATGGATGGTAACAAATTTTAAACAGCATCAGATGTTCAAATGTTTATAACTTATATGTAGAAATTCATGTGTTTGGTTTGGCTGGTCTAAGTCGCACAACATCTTTTTAACAGCAGACATTGTGACATGTCAAAGTAGGGAAAGCACAGGTGCTATTAATAAGAGTAATAATGTACCATAACAAGGTTGGCAGGCTTAATGGATATTTTGCTACACTGCACAGATATTGCTGCTACAGTAGTTGGTACAGGTGATTTTTTTTGTTTAAAGGTAACTGAACAAACCCAGGTAATCCAGATTAAAAAATAAATGTACTGATACTTTGTAGAACATACGAGTGCTATTGAATTTGTCCTTCTTCCTTTATGTTGTCAGCTAAGTGTACACTTTACTTGAAGGTATCTACATAAGAGTAGGGTTGCAAAGGGGCGGAAATTTTCCGGTAAATTTCCAGAAACTTTCCATGGAAAGTTAAGCTGGGGAATTTTGGAAACATTCCAATTTGGAAACTTTCATGGGAATTAATGGAAGTTATTAGCCTGCATGCCAGCCGAAGTTAGCCCCGCCCACAACATTTGAGGTCGGGAAATATTCACATTCTGACTAGAATCTGAGCATGACGACATCAGGCTAGGAAAAAAAGTTTCCAACTTTGAAACATGAACGTGTCATAAACATTATAAACAAGTCATAAACGTTTATGACATAACGCTTGTGAATGTGAATGAGGAAAGACAGCGATGTTAGTGTGCCAGTTTTCAGTAAATGCAAGTGCATGTTTAGAAACCTTTTCTACACTGTAACAAGTGAAGAAATTAAAATTGGATTGACTTTTTGAGAAATCTGATCTAAAATACTTTTTTTCGTAACAATCAAGTATCAAAAACTGAGGAAGACACACTGTTGGATGCTGTCCTCCTCTCCTACTCTTTCTTCAATGCCTAACAATGCTCTTTCTCTCCCTTACCCTGTCTTCCTGCTTGAGCAGCACTGGTTGAAGCCTGAAAATATTGTAAACAAATTAATAATATAACTAATTACACTGGTCGGACTGTTCAGCTCTGTTTCAGACTGATACCTCCAGTTCAGGCTGGTCCTCATCCTCAACACGTGCATTTTTCAGTCGCGGAAAATACTTTTCAATACTCATCTGGATTGAAGCAGCAAACATTCAGTGTAAGAGTAAAAAAATGACATAACATTATTTATAATAAGTTTATTTGATTCACAGCTGCTACATATAGTGTTTTGACCTCGACAACCCAACTGCATGTTACTGCAAACTTGCGACTAGTTAACTTTCTAAAGAAGGTGCAATCGCTTGTTTGCAAAGGGTTGGATCGGGACTCCAACATTAACACACTGACAACATTGTATTCAGAATATAAAATATTTTTTATAGCACTTTTTAATGTGTGATTGTGTAAAGGTGTTCACGAGATACCAACCTTTCGTGAACTTGTGAATTTCGCCAGCCGTCTTATCTCGTTTTCATGGAGACAGACGCGGTGCGCACGGAGGGGAGGGGCTGTGTGTGTGTGTGTGTGTGTGTGTGTGTGTGTGTGTGTGTGTGTGTGTGTGTGTGTGTGTGTGTGTGTGTGTGTGTGTGTGCGCGTGTGTATAAGAGACGCGTGAGTGACAGAGAGACGGAGGGAGAGCTGGGAAAGGAAATGTAGCTGAACGAATACGCTGCGTGTTTTAAATAGCGTAAATAAATAAATAACGAAACGCAATATGTGGCGGCCAGTGTTGATTCTGTGGCGCACCGCCACAAATTAGTCTATGTGTGGGAAACACTGGGAAAAGCACCAGTGCAATTGATGACATTAAAAACGTCCACAATCCATTTATGTGGGCTAGTTCCAGGGTGCTGGTATTGTGCACTTAATGGAACTGAGCCATTTTTAACGAAATCAGTTTCACCAGTTTTTAATACAAAATGTCTGCTGTGAAAAGAAGTCTGTTGTCTCTGTTGGGAATACAAGCTGTGCGTTTAAGCTAAGAGTGCGCTATCATGTCCTGTCAGCACCGGGTCCTCTGGGTGAATAAGTGTTGATGTTTTTGCTGCTGAGCTATTTTGAAGCATTAGCAGCGTCTTCACCGAATTCTGCTGCAGGCAGTTGAGTTGTGCTTGAGGATATTTCAAGAGAGGATAGGTGCTGAGCCTAGTGGGCCATGCTACAGTAGGTGTGAGGGTGTAGGAGTACAGGAAGGGTGCAGAGCTGTGGGTGGTCCCTGCCTCACAGGATGAGGAAAAACGTTGAGGAGCCCAGAACTCAGTGACGCTCTACTCCCACTGCTACCGGTCCACACATTTATGGCATCACAGTCCATTTGCATGGAAAATCAGGAAAAATGTTTACTCTGGAGAGCTTGTTGGTGTTAATTTCGACAAGTGTCTTCCCTAGGTGAGGCCTTTAGCTTGTAATTAGCACTGATTACCAGGTGAAGATGTTGGTTGGAAGAAGGAACACCTGTGTTTATATGTCGCAGCCTTTCGCAATGTGTTTATTGCGCCAGTAGATATTGCGATGAAGATTTCAAAAAACAATACATTGTGCAGTCCTACTATGCACAGCAGCAGAGAGAGGCAGCAAACTGTGATAGACCAGGTCATCCCATGTGGAAGTATAAGTTTAATATATTTGTCCTAGAGAATAGCATTAGTAATGCTGTGACAGCCGAGTTGTACAGGGATAACACCACTATGGAGGATCATTTTACCAGATTTGAAATTAAAAGGGAAATATCAATGATAATGTAATAGTCATTTTGCATATTCGATTTTCTTATATCATATTCAGCATTTATAGCATTTTCCATTTCAGTAGTTTCAGTGTCCCTTTTCAGATTCCTTTTTCGTTTTAACATTTAATTATGGCCTGGTCTGGTTTCAGCTGTGGACCTTTGTTGCATTTCTCTCCCTCATTTCCTGTCTACTGTCTCTAATAACGGCATAAAAATGCCCCAAAAGTGATTTGGAATAGTACAATATGATAATTTATTTTACATTTTCTCTTTTCATTTTCCTTTTGAATTTTAGGTTGGTAAAATTATTCTCTTTATACGCTTCTGTATGTAACCGTTAATTGTCGCTAATAGTCATCAACAGTCCTCTTGAGTAACACTAAAGGAAACCTTGTGTTAAGTTATTCTTTTCATTTAGTAGTACATTTGGATTTAGGCTTTGTAAAACACTGTGTTATGGTTTCCTTATTTTGCATATTTGACAGGAATGTTTTGTACTTGTTTCCTGAAGTGTGCTGCTGGCCTGCGCTGTTATAATTACCTTATGATTTTCACAATCGACAAACTTTCCTGTGGTAGTGACGAGGCCTGCTGTATGCAGACTGTGGTTGTGATTCGTGCAAATTTAACATTACAATTAGCCATGACACATGGTAATCTGATTACTTTAAGGTCCCATGGCATTAAAATGTCACTTTATGAGTTTTTTTTAACATTAATGTGAGTTCCCCTAGCCTGCCTATGGTTCCCCAGTGGCTAGAAATGGCGATAGATGTAAACCGAGCCCTGGGTATCCTGCTCTGCCTTTGAGAAAATGAAAGCTCAGATGGGCTGATCTGGAATCTGCCCCTTATGACGTCATAAGGAGCAAGGTTACCTCCCCTTTCTCTGCTTTGCCCACCCAGAGAATTTGGCCCACCCATGAGAAAGAGAGAGACATCATGGCTTGAAAACAAGCAAAGTGGCAGTTGGTCAAGGCCACACCCCCACCCTCCACCTTCCCCCCCTCTCTCTCCTCCTCAATAGCATTTAAAGCTACAGACACAGAAATGGCACATCCTAAGGAAAGCTCATTGTGGGACTGGCTCTAGTGGCTGTAATTCTGCACCAAGGCTGAATTTCGGGAAAGAGACTTCAGATACAGTATTAGGGGACCACTAAGGGCTGTATCAAAGCATCCAAAGAGCAGCATGTCATAGGACCTTTAAAAGAATAATAACTGAGGCTGTTGGTTGAGTAAAGCAACCTGTCTTTCTCCACAGCCAGATGCTTCCAGATGTTTGTATTGTATTACTGCAATACTTGACTTTGTTGTGACAGCGTTTACAAACTTAGTTTCAGTTACATCCTCGTGCTTCTTGAATCAATAAAGTATCTATCTATCTATCTATCTATCTATCTATCGATCTCCATGTCCGTTTTCACTTTCCGTCTTGGATTTTGACCTACATGTGTGCTCATGAACAACGTAAGTTCAGCTAAGCACGTAGCCTTTTTTTTTTTACTTTTTGGACAAAATCAGAAAATAATGTGCCTTAAATATGGTGATTAAACATGAATTCTGGAGCAATCATAGTGGTATAAAAATGTCGAAGAAATAATAAGGAACTGGATAATCTTTTCCCATCCCTACAAATTCTAATAATATCAGTCTGACATATGGCCTAGTTTCTTCCCTTTGGGCAGTTAAGATAATATTAACCACTTAATCCTTAAAACTTTTACTTCACCAAAGATTCTCAGTGAATAATTTCCAAGATTAAACTTGTCTTGTGTTGTTCAAACAAATGCAGTAGTCATCAGGGAAGACAGTTGAGAGAGTCATAATTTCCTGTCTGTCTGTGTGTGTGTGTGTGTGTGTGTGTGTGTGTGTGTGTGTGTGTGTGTGTGTGTGTGTGTGTGTGTGTGTGTGTGTGTGTGTGTGTGTGTGTGTGTGTGAGACCATTAATATTATTAGTGCAACATTTTTTATTTTCCCTCACTAGCTAGCTTTCCTACCTAGAAAAGAGTGGATGTTGTGTGACACACAGCTCACATTTGGCTTGTGGCTTGTCTGGGGACATGCTGTACGAATGTGATTTTCTGCCAGCAGGACTGTTTCATTGGTGCTCAGCAAATGTGATGCATGAAGAGGAAACAACAAAAAGCATTGCCTGGTCGCATAAAGTTTTTTTTTTATGCAAAATGTTAGATAATCTAACTCTGCTCGAGTCAGTCTGTAATACAAGAGCAGCCATTCACTCAGTAAACCTCATGACTGTCTAGTGATGGGATATGCTAATTTGCCCACCTTGAGATGTTTATCCCACATATGATTAAAAGGGCAGACTGTTGAAAATGTTTTGAAATGTCACATGATTTTTGTAAAACACTTGTGCTCTACATACCACCTTATAAATAATTAAGTATGAGGCTAACTCTATATTACTCTATATGTTTCTTTATTGTCAAGAAATCCCCTAAAAAGACCAAAACCAATGTGTTGGTTTCTCAATAATTTCCAACTTCCTTATCCTCTCTGTGGCACTCAGATTGAATTGCTTCTGAAGAAATAACCCTCATAGCTGTACTTTGTGTTTACTGCTAATTAGTAAATATTAACATGCTAAACTAAGATGGTGAACATGCTAAACATATCTGTTTGACATTTGACATTAGCATGATAGCATTGTCGTTGTGCGCATGTTAGCATTCTGACATTAGCATGTCCAAGCACCACTGTGCAGCCTTACAGAGCTGCTAGCATGGCTGTAACCTCTCTGTGTTGAGAATATAATCCATATCAGAGCACCATGGATTTGCATGATCTCTAGAAGAGGAAACTATGACACACAGAAAGGCTGTATACGTGTATCATAACCCCACCATCTGGCTTGAATTAGCATACCACCTGACAGAGACGGTAATGTCCTGTGTCTGTGTGCAGCTTTTTCTCAGAGCAGAGCTTTGTGAACACAGCTGTCAGGATGTGTTTGCACAAACTGAGAAGTGATGCGCTACCCACCCAGAACCAGGCTTTTAATTATATTTTTGTTTTATGTGTTGTGTAGCTTTATGCCAGTATATAGAAGCTACTAAATTCAGAGATGGGGCCAGAGGAAATTTGGCGGGGGCAGATGAAGGTAACCCTCACACCACACACACTCCTCCCCCTCTTAACCTGAGCTCAGCTTTATCCCTTCAACCTTTAACCTGGCACACCTTGTTTTTTTTGTTTTTTTACTCTGCAGCACTTTTTTGTTACTTCAAATGTTCAGTTATTTTCTGCACAGGTGTGGGGACTTGCCCTTTCTGTTGCACACCACTCTGATTTCTCTCCTCCTGGTTTCTCGTCTCCCCTCCTCCGTCCCATCCTTCAGCAGCAGCTGAACAATGAGCTGATGTTTGACAATCACTGCTTCTGTTTCTCTCACACACACACAAATCCAGTGCTGCATGCACTGGCATTGCTTGGTCAGTGTTTACCCCCCCACCTCCCACCCCCCAAACTCTGAATGACTTTTCAGTACTGCCTTGGTGTGTGCATCACTTCTGCTTTAGTCTGGGTTCAAATCAACTCAATTTGTGCTTTCTATGATTCATTATTTTGTGTGTTCATTCGTATTGCCATTAAAGCTGCCAGGAAGCATGAAGATCCATAAAGTAAAATATCTATTTTGGAGTATTAGATGCTTCCTGAATATTTTATTTTGTTTGCTTTCTTGAGCAGGATGCAGATGACAGCTTTATATGATGCAATACAATCTTCCTCTCAAGACAGACATGCTGACTTGCTCTTACCTCTGGATTTGCGCCTGGCACTTTAAACCTGCTTCTGATCAGATTGTTCTTCTGCTCCTCCATCGACATCTGGAAACGTGTGCTAACTGTTTGTCTCCTTTTTGTTTGTTTTTTCGCTCTCTCTGTTGTTTTCACTTTCAGGTGAGAATTTTGAGCAGAGTCCATTGCGGAGAACCTTCAAATCCAAAGTCCTAGCACATTATCCAGACAATGTCGAGTGGAATCCATTTGACCAGGATGCAGTTGGCATGGTATGATCTCTATACAGTTTTCCTCATATCCTTTAAGAATAAAAGCATGGCTAGGAGATAGGATTGAAATCAGTATCACAAAATGAATATGAATATTTTTCCTTTGTGTCCTGATACAGAAAATGTGTGTTCCACTGTAATGCAATACTTATAAAAGAAAAATATCAGTAACTAATTTTGTTGGTCGGCTAAGAATTATTGAAGGAATAGCATTTTGGGAAATATGCATTTCTTGATTCTCAGACATAAGAGTGGTATCAATCTTCTCACCTAAATCACCTAAAAAAGAAAGTGTGTAGTAAATAAACAGATTCTGATGTAGTCTGATGTCCCCTCACCTTTTCCTTAACCCTCTGATACCTTCTCTGTCTGTCCTCCCACAGCTCTGTATGCCAAAGGGTCTGGCATTTAGGACGCAGGTTGATTCCCTTGAGCCTCAGTTCCACTCCTTTATCATCACTAGAGAGGATGGCTCTCGGACCTACGGCTTTGCCCTCACCTTCTTCGAGGAGGTGACCAGTAAGCAGATCTGCAGTGCCATGCAGACTCTTTACCACATGCACAATGCAGAGCAGTACGACATCTTGCACACTCCCACCTCCCCACCCGGACCTGAGGACCAGCGGCACCAACACTCCCAGCCTCGTCCTGTGCTGCACGCTGCACCGGCCATCTCCCGCCTGCAGCGCTTCAACTCGTATGACATCAGTCGGGACACGCTGTACGTGTCAAAGTGCATCTGCCTGATCACACCCATGGCCTTCCCTCAGGCCTGCAGGAAGGTGTTGCAGCAGCTTCACCAGGCTGTCTCGTCCCCCCAGCCCCCGCCCCTCCCACTAGAGAGCTTCATCTACAACATCCTCTATGAGGTGCCCCTGCCACCCTCCGGGCGTTCCCTCAAGTTCTCAGGCGTGTACGGGCCTGTGGTATGCCAGAGGCCAAGCACATGTGAGCTGCCACTCTTTGACTTTTCCATCGGCGAAATGATTCATCTGTTGGGGATGGAGAACGTTCTTCAGCTTTTCACCTGTGCCCTGCTCGAGATGCAGATACTGCTCTACTCACAGCGTAAGTCGTCGTCCTGCTGCTGTGACACTCAATGTTTTCATGTAACCTTTAGCATCCTGTCCCATTAGGGTGCATTGATTTCAAGTACCAATGCATCTTGCTCACGTTACAACAACCATATTTAAAAAAACAAAACAAATAGACAAGTAGTCAGGCTTACATTGAAATCCTGTGTATTATGGACACAATTCATTAACACTATACATGTTTTCTGAAGAGCTAGAAGCAAAGATACCTCATGCATTATCTGTAACAGCTGTTTTTTGAGAAGTGAGAAGTCATTTTATCCTGTTTAGTAGAGGCAGTCTCAAGAGATGTGTCTGCAGCTGGGAGACATATCAGTGTCATGACATGAGACTTGATATTGTCTGGGGACCTGGTTGTTACATGCTGGTGTAGCTTTAAGGCTTTCCTCCATGTTTATACATTTTGGATGGATGGAAGAACGGCTTAAATTACGATTTGTGCAAAAAATATTGTTACATTATAGATAGAATGCAGGGTGAAAAGCCAGCCTTCATAGAGAGGAGGGAGATGCAATATTGTTTAAACATGGGGATAACAATGCACATTTTGCACTCCGTTGTTCACATAAATAGTGAAAAAAATAGTTGTGTCAAGAATATTTTTTAAAAGTGCACTTGACAGAAAAGTTTAAGCCCTGGCTCCGTTTTTTCCCTCCACACAGCTGGCCAATCATTGCGTGAAGTGGGTGTGAATGTGGGATTGTCCTTTTTGGAAAGTTACCATAATTGGTGGGACACAACCCTTTCTAATCCGACGTCAGCAAAGTATGGGGGCAGTGGCCAAAACAAAACTATTTGGCTGCTGAGCTCTTTGTGCTACATAACTTTAATGGTCTGTTTCACGCACAATCCTAGACACAGAAAACAAGGAAATATTACACCTTGTGTCATTGCTGCATTGTCTCTCTATAATCCAGCTCTATGGCCAACTTCAGAAATTTTAGCATTTCAAATGTCAGGATGGATGTTGTAGGAAGAAAAGCCATGGCCTTAAGCTACAACCGATGTTTGATATGCATGGTGGAACTATTATCCAAGAGATTACATAACCTGTTGAGTGTTTCCATTAAAGTGATGCAGTGTGAGTACCAGCCTGTGTAAATGTTGGTCCCCCTCACCCATCACAGGCAGCTTCTTCTACCAGGACTCGTGTAAATGTGTGTCTGTGTGTGATGTTTGTCTTGTATGCACACATTTGGGCTGCTAGGCTATGCAGGCCTTTTTTGGTGATCCTTTGTGATTTATCCGTTAAGCAAGAGTCTGACTAGCAGTTACTTAATCAGTTACTTAATTTTATTTGATTTTATTAGTAGCTTTTTGATTTAAAAAAACAACCTTTGGCAGTCCCAAAATGAAACAAGGAAAGCATTGAGGATGCTGGGTCAGGCGTGGTGATTGGATCCATTACAATGGCAAGAGAAGGCAAATGGTTTAAAAAACGCCAGGGGGCCAAGGGGGGGGGAATCTATTAAGAGAGGAAAGCTGTGGTGTTGCTAGGCAACCCAGAGACAGGGAGGATGGCAATGATGCAGGATGATTATTATTGGTTGGAAGTGACATCATGCCTTTTTCTCTCTCCCCATGAGGCTGATCACTGCAGAATGTGTGAACAGTGTTGTGTAGAGTTAAGCCCTGGCAATCTTCCACTGAGAAGAAATGAGGGGTTGAAAAGACTCTCCGCACTTAAACACACACACACACACACACACACACACACACACGGAGGAGAGGGATGCTCTGCAAATAAAGAGGCAACTGTGTGTTATGTGCTAAAAATAGCTCTGGAATTAGTAACTGATTTAAAATAGCATATAGCAATAGCAAATCCCCGGCCATTTTGTCCCAAAAACCACCCAGTTAGATGGAAAATGCCGTAAAAATATTCTTTGTAAATCTTTACAATCATTCCCCGAAAGAACCAAGCCGCCCTGCCTTGTTGCACTATCCAAATTTTCTTCAAAACTTTGCCATTTTCAAACATCCGGCGGAACATCCCATGGCGCCAGATGTACCAGTGATGATCCGGTATATGAATTGTCGTCAATCCAGACTATTACCATGCTACAAACTGAGGCTGTTTAAACAAACACAGAACACATTTTGAACACATCAGAAGAACAGAATAGGATCTGCAGCAGTTTCACTTCTGCACTTCTGTGCATTTTTGGCCTGCTGTTCGGCATCATTTTGCACTCAGTATGTAAACTAAACAGTTCAAGCATCACTTCAAGTCCAAACTGCTACCAGTTCTCAGTGTGAACATTAATAAAATGTTCATGTTATGGCATGCATCTTTATATATAAGAAGCAGTACTTGACCCTTTGTGACCTGAGTTAAAGTGGTTTCTTGTTATGGTAGCCTAGTTTTAGAGCAGACGGGTGATGTTAGTATTCTTGTCCCCATTCTGGGAGAGGAATTCTGCTGAGAAGGGGGCGTGAGGGGGAGGCCCAAACTGGGGTGAGAGTCTTTTCTCATGGACCAGCAGCACATGACCAAATGAAGAAATGGCATTTATTTTGGCACCATAACAGGAGAGGCAGAGCTGCTGCTGAATGTACAGTAGGTGTCAACAGGATAGAGCCGGAATGCAGATGAGGAGGACTGGACACTTATTTGCATGTATTCAGTACCAACCCTGAACTCGAAGGAGTGTTGCTGAGTGGAGTGATGACAAAGGAATTTAACGTTAGTCAGAGGGCCAGCTGACAGTACCTGTGTCACAGAGAGTTCAGCCTGTCAAGAATTTCAAAAATGTCTTGACACATTTGCAGGAGTCTTTATTATAGGAAAGACCATATCAGCTTTCTACCACATATTTGGTCTACAAATGCGTACTTTAGAAGACCCACTCCCTAAATTTTGACACAGCCTGTGCGTCTTATTGCAGCTAATTGCTTTAAGGTTGGTCATTGATCTCCACTCCCACATTTACAGAACAGAGAATAACAAAGACAACCTGAGTTAACACTGTAGTTGGGTGTTTCCTTTTGTGATGTTAGTCCACTTTGTCCACACTGTGCTCTTAATACCGAATCCTGAATCAAACACGGCAGAAAACTGCTACTGGCTGGTGGCTTTAAACTTTCCATCATGTTGTTCAGCCAATCAGTGATATTGCAGCAGGTGATTTCTATCAGGAAACAGACGAGCTGGTGGATAATGCAATCCATTTACATATAACAAACAGTCATATTGCACAACTCTTCTGTAATATGCTGTGTTTTGGAGGAATAAACAACATTCATCAGGCAAAGGCAGTGTAGCCCAGAACTTTTTGGGGAATAAAATATGGGGAAAGAGTTGTGCAACCTGTTTTTTTTTCTTTAATTTAATGTGCAAAAATGCACTTTAATAGTTTAGAGTAATTTTAAGATGTTATAAAGACTGCCCATCATCAGCAGTACAGCAACATATTTCTGCCCTGTGGGTTTCAATCCTCTACTCTTTTTTTTTTATCACTTATCACGTCATTGAACAGGCATTTGCTTGTGATCATGTTGATGATTGTATTGCAGAAACCACCAATCTGGAGAAACTGTTGGAGCACAAGTGTTCTCTCAGAATAATTACAATGACTGAGGCTTTAAAGTAATAATGAAGTCAGGAAATGAACCCTGAAATCTGAACTGTATATACTGTACATCTGGCGCATATCTCTTACATGGTTACAGTCTTTCCTTCACCACTGTTCTCTTTTTTATGTATGCGTGAAACAGATTACCAGAGGCTGATGACGGTGGCAGAGAGCATCACAGCCTTAATGTTCCCCTTCCAGTGGCAACATGTGTACGTTCCCATTCTGCCCGCCTCCCTCCTTCACTTCCTGGACGCCCCTGTGCCGTATCTCATGGGCCTCCATTCCAATGGACAGGATGACCGCACCAAGCTAGAGCTGCCACAGGAGGTACAAACATATCGTAGCATCTTCCTATACTAGTTTAAACTCTCTTCATTTGGTTTATTTGAATATTTTATGTTTTGCAAAGCTGACTTTTGAAATGGTAGTAAATGCTGCTGAATTAACTGTTGTAGGATTTTCATATGAGAGGTGTGAAAAGTACTTTAGATCCACCCACGTCTATTTGTCCCACTTCTAAAACACAGATTGCAAATCAAACCTTCATCTCTATGCACTTGTGCTTGCTTTTGTCCGTTAATGCAGTTTACTAGGTGTTACTTCTTTCTGTCGCTGCAAAAATATGAGAAACAATTTAAAAAAATGGATTTTAGTGAATAAATCCCTTCTTATTGTTATTTTTCTTTGGGCTCACAAACCTGCACGCTATATCTCTGTCAGTGTTTTTATTTACAGATTTTATTTTATATACAGAACCAACAAGATTTTGTATTGTCATTTTGCATAGGTAAGGCCTTTGTTGTACTGCTGACACAGTCCATGGTGGACAGTTTTTCTTCTTTTCATCCCTCTTGTGGCCGCTTTTTTAAGATATGTCATCAGTTTGCTCATAAGGAACAAGTCTTTTTGCTTCCCATTTTTTACAAGATAGTTGTGCGTATAAAGTGTAATGTGCTGTCAGACATGAACTGTGAAATCTAAAGGGATATAAAAAAATAGGCTTTGTTGGCTGTGTAATAGGCTTGTTAGCATTAACACAGTATGACTTAAAGGAGTAGAAGCATCGGCAATGTTAGTGTTAAGCCTGCTTTTTGTGCATTAGGCTCATATATTTGTTTTTCATGTTTTTTCATGCATAATTATCTCATTCCTTGTCTTCTTACAGGCTAACTTGTGTTTTGTGGACATCGACAACCACTTCATCGAACTGCCAGAGGAGTTGCCCCAGTTCCCAAACAAACTAGAGTTCATTCAGGAGATCTCAGAGGTGCTTATGTCGTTTGGTGTATCTCCAGAGGGAAATATTCACTCCAGCGACAGCCAGGCCAAGTACCGGGGCTTCCGATCAGTTGACATGGTCTCTGACAAGCGCAACGGCAACCTGGCCTCGCCTCTCAACTCCTACCTGCTGAGGGAGAATGAAACTATCGCCAGACTGCAGGCTCTGGTCAAGAGGACGGGGGTCAGCCTGGCAAAGGTGAGAAATGATGTCATCTCATGACTTAAAAATGGGCTGCACAAATATATAATTAGACCTGGTTGTACCTGGAAGTCAATCTTAAAAACAACTTTTAAAAATTATAGTTGAATAGTTTTAATAATTAATGCATTAAATATAAAATCAGCCTTGCAAATAAAGTTTTTAAATCCTTATATTCAGCAGCTACATTGCAATGCAAATATATTTTCAGCTGGAATTAATGTCTTAAATATGCAACTATATTTTGCCAGCTTATAAATGATGTAGGGATGTATTGAGAATCAATATTACTACATGAACTGAAAAGATATAAAGGTATATTGTATCATTATGTTATTGTTAGAAGTGGTGTTGGCGCAGTGGATATAACACATGCCTTTGGTGTGGGAGATCTGGGTTCAATTCCCACTGGGATACATCAACCTATGTGTTCCTGAACAAGCAACCCCTAGTTGCTCCAGAGGCCTGCAACCTCTGATCTATATAGCTTTGGATAAAAGCATCAGCTAAATGACATTTAATGTAATTACCGTCATTATAGCAGTAAGGGACGATGAACAAAAGGGGGAGCCCTTCTGCATCCACACAGTGGACTTGATACATGTTTTGTCAATACAGAAAGAAAAGGACAAAACAGAAGTTGTTTTTCATAAAAGAATGTGTTTTAAAAAATGGAAGACAGATGTGTTAAGGATTTAATCCTTAAGGTACATTGATCCCCGTCATATTTGAGTAATTATGGAGATAATACTGTATGTATGCTGACATTTTTCTCCAAAATAATATAATCTAAAATAATCTAATAATATTGTAGAGATTCTTCAGTAACTGTCCTCCCATCAGTGTATTGAGCATCATGTTTATAGAACAGGTAGTAAACACCCACAGTAAGCAAACCTAAAGAGTCTTGAATATGTTTTGCTATCCATCCAAGAGACTTCATCAGTTCAAAACATCAACTGCAGTTGCCTTTGTAATGCTGCTGGGCGATCTCTCATGGCTGAGATGACAAAAACCGTCAATAGACACTGACATCAACAGATGTACTTGGCATCTGTGTTACACTGTCTAGAATGATGACAAGCAGGCTCATTTGGTTTGACTGTCTTACCAACAGTATGGTGAAATACTCTCTCTGAAGACTGATAGACAGGGAGTTAGCTGCTAATTAGAGAAAGTCTCTGTATGGGCAGCCTAATCAGCTTATGCACTAGTGGCCAGCATTAGCTTTCTATGAACGGATTAGCTCATCGTCTGTGTATAGTGTCCCAGCTAGGAGGTCCGACCTCACTTATAAGTATTCTTATCTAAACTCTCTGCTGAATTTGATTTATGGAAACTAATCAGTGATTGAATATATTATTGGGCCATGTCATTGCATTGCGACTTTGTTTACAGATATGCGTGCATCCAGTAGTAGTGCTCTGTGTTATTGGAGCCCCCCTAGTGCTGGCAGCTGTCCAGCTGACCTACTGACATGCTAAAAAAAGTTTTTTTTCAGTTTTCTTTGGGTTACAGATGTCTTCCTTTCCCATAACCCTGCTGCTTCATCAGCAGCCTGTGAAAACAGTCAGATACGATAACATGAAAACACTGTTCTGCTTCTTTTCTTCATCTGACTTCTTTCTCACATGCTTTTTCCTGTTTTCTATCTTTGTAATGGATGCTTGCGTTCATCAGCTGGAGGTGAGAGAGGATGCCAGCAGCAATAAGGACATGCGGGTTCAGTGTGATGAGGAGGAGCTAAAGATGCACCAGCTCAACATCCATGTGCGCGAGGTCTTCGCCAACCGATTCACCCAGATGTTCGCAGACTACGAGGTGTTTGTCATCCAGCCAAGCCAGGACAAAGAGTCTTGGTTCACCAATCGAGACCAAATGCAGAACTTTGACAAGGTAAAGTGCTATAGACAGTTCGTTGGTAGCATAGTATAGTGAAGGGTATTATTTTTCCATAGTATATAACATTAACTTCTGCCCTTTAATTTGCGTGTACAGGCCTCCTTCCTGTCTGACCAGCCAGAGCCCTACCTGCCCTTCCTGTCACGTTTCTTGGAGACGCAGATGTTTGCCTCTTTCATCGATAGTAAGATCCTCTGTCATGATGATGAGGAGAAAGAGCATACGCTGAGGGTGTTTGACTCCCGAGTGGATAAGATTCGCATGCTAAACGTCCGCACGCCCACACTGCGCACCTCAATGTACCAGAAATGCACAACCATCGAAGAAGCAGGTAAGGAGAAAAGATCATGCCGGAAAATCCTTGAAGGCTTTGTGGATTTTATAAAAATAAAAAATTAAGTTTTGAACACAACAGGATTGCTTTCACAGCACCAAATGTTGTACTCAAACGTGTTAATGTGCCTCAGGTCTCTGGACTGTCTTTATCGTAGGATAAACACCTCTCAGCCTGAGGAAGACTCTGTGGTTGGTTTGCACTGATAAAGCCACAGGTTTTAGTTTGAAAATGAATAGCTTCACCATAGAATCTTAACTTGAGACAGTCAAAATAGACTTCTGTAATGTTTAATTACGGCCCTGTGTAAAGCCAAACGATTTGCTTGTTTTGTGAAGACCTTAAATGTCATATGAAATTCCTTTAATTTAAGTTTGGTTATAAGTTAATTTAAAGGTGTGAACTTCTGACAGACTTGGAGATTTGCTGTCTTTAGTTAACTGGCTGGCTGAATTACTTGTTTGCAGACAACCTGCTTACAAAATGTAATGAAAAAAACTCCTGGACTTCACGACATTGGGCTTGAGAACGACAACGCTCACCTTCATAATATTTGCTCTCGTTTTACCTTAATTGTCTCCGGGTGGCAGCTTTCTGAATGTGTGTGCAATGCATTACGTTAGGTACACTCATAGGGGATGGATGGACTTCCTTTGGAGATCCTTAATGCATTACATAGAGTTTTTACAAAGCTTGGTAAACATTATGTTATTGCAACAATTGAAAGCGCTATCACTGATCTTTATGGTGGTGATCTAACTTGCAGCATGCAGGTGAATGGGTAATAATACATTCTTTTCAGGGAATCAAAGCTTTGTACCTGTAAATCTCAGCTTCAGACAATGTTTGGGTTCTGTACCTGTTGGTGCTACATATTTCATATTATGCATATGTTTTGTAAATTTTCTGTTTATCTATTTAAGGTCTACTGTATTTCTCTAAACTCATGGGTGCTTTTGTTTATGTAACCCATGTGTGGGTGGGTTGTTAATCAGGCATCAGAAAATGACTGTCTAAAGCTGCATTCATTGATGACTCTGAACTTGTTCCTTTTCAAGAAAAAGAAAACATCTACTCTGAGCCTTTATTCTGTCACTTCTTTTTGGTTCTGTGGGTGTTTGGGAGGAAATGTCTTTTTCTATTTTAACTTGTTCTCTTTCATCTGTTGTCAGTCATTTGCTTAAAGAGAAATTAGTGATTCTTCGTCATAGTTATTCTAGATTCCTAACACAACTACAGAAAATATGAGAATCTTAGTCGGAGGATTGGTGAGAAAAATGAAAATGACTTAGTTTCTGACTATGGGATATTCAGGTTATTTGGCCTGACAACGTGCAGAATTGATGACCAGACAATCTCATGAATTGTAAATTGTTAATATTTAGATTTTGCCCCAAAACCATGGACACCTATTAGCTCAAGTCCTGAGAATGAAAGCACAATGATTTGGGCAGATTAACAAGATGAGAAAATGAATGCATCCTGTAATCTCACTGCCGACACCCCTAATCCATCTCCTCCGCAGAGAAAGCCATCGAGATGAGAGTGGTAAAGATCGACCACACCGCCCTGCACCCCCACCTGCTGGACATGAAGATTGGCCAGGGACGCTACGAGCAGGGCTTCTTCCCCCGACTGCAGTCTGATGTGCTCTCCACTGGGCCCACCAGCAACAAGTGAGTATTTCACAATACTCTCATATCAAAATTTTTACTGTAATTTGTATTTATCATAAATTAACCTTTGACATCTATATTAAATCTAAGCTTGACAGCTGTTTTGCGATATTTCTCTAAAAAGTTGATGAAAGGTGTGTTGTTTTGTGTTACAGGTGGGCCAAGAGGAGTGCTCCCGCCCAGTGGAGGAGGAGGGATCGACAGAAGCAGCACGCGGAGCACCTTTACTTAGACAACGACCAGAGAGAGGTGAGGGGTCACCACAGTGTTCTCATTTCTCAGCTCATATTCATACAGATTGACTGCCTGAGCTCTGTTGTCTTTGTTCGTTTTGCATGACCTGTTTGCTTTATTTTGACTTCGCTCTCACCATCTTGTCTGCTCTCCCACCCTCCTCTCACACTTCTGGTCACTGTCTCTTTTCTCCGCCTCTCTTGCACTCACACTCACATTACTCTCAGCATGTAGAATGTTTGTTTCCGGAGCTGCAGCTCCTGCTGTTTCTTGACTACTACTGGCTCTCGCAGTCCTTCAAGCCCTGTCTAAAGTCGGTGACTGTGGACGTGGTATGTGTTGGTAGTTTGTAAGGCCTTTAGGTTTCGCACTGGGGCCACATGAACCTGTCCACCCATGTGGTCTTTCCCTTCCCTCTGCTACCTTCACCACCATATTATATTGATATACTATTCTGCGTTATATTACTGTATTATATGACATATTACGTTATATCTTACACTAAGTTCTACTATATTCTATGTTATATTGCTGCACAATACTATACTTCTACTTTATACTGTTATGTTGTCGTACTATACTATATATTATATTGTGTTATTCTATACTATATTATTACACTACTGCACCCTATACTATGTCTAAATTTCACTCAATATTTCATAATGTACCATATTATACTATATTATGTTAATATGTTACATTGACCCATTCTATTATATTAAGACTGCTGCTATTAATCACACCACAGTCACTTTATCAGCACCATTTAATGTATCAGGTCATCAGTCTCCGATGCTCTGTATAGTTTATAGTTTCTATTATGTATTTTATTTAATTTTAGTTTATGTACCACTTATTCTTTATTTCTGTTACTCTCTATACTTATTTGTATTTCAGTGTTGTTTCTGTTGTGCTGCTGCAACAACCGAATTTCAATAAATCAATAAAGGTGTATCTTATCTTAGCTTAGCTTACCAGCAGCTGAGCTTTATCTGATGATGTATGTCACTTTCTAGAGCATGTCATGTTTGGGAACTCATAAAAATGAAATGATGCCATCAGTATAATATAATTTCTAATAATCTAAAAATAATTATAATTTGTTTCTGAATTATTAACATGTTTTGTTTCAGACCTGAGTCATTTTATTGTAATAGACTTGATTTGATAAATATTTCAAATGTTCATCACTGTTGTATTTATTAGTCACTGTTTACACTTTTCTGAACATTTAGCTGTTGAACAATAACTCTACATTGAATAATACAAATAATAATAAATTTATTTATATAGCACTTTTTATAACAAATGTTACAAAGTGCCTAACAAGACAATACAAACAAGATAAATGAAGCAAAGGTAAAAAAAACAGTAACATGTTTCAGTCAATGACCTGATATGGAGTGAGTCCTCATAGTTTTCTGGTTTGCATCTCTTGTATATAAATAAACCTGCACAGTGTCATGTTAGCATTACCTCTTATTAACCAGTAACACTTTGATTTCAAAGTAAAGAACATGTTGTGTTAGTGTCAACTGAAGCTACTAATATTTGTTCTTTTATTAAATCAAGTGTGTTTTTAAAGAACAAAAATATTTCTATCAAAACAAGTCAAAATTCTAAAAGCTAATCTTTCAATTCAGTTCTTTTTTGATTATTTTATATTTTTCACTATTTCGTTTTTGTGAGTTTCACTGCTTATATGGGGTACTGCTTCAATATCTGAAGGCTGAAGTCTGGATGTTTATCACAGTAATAGTACAGCAGTTTGTGTGGTGTCACTTTACATTTACAGACTATGTAGACTTTATTTATTCTAGTATTCCTTCTCCCTCTGTAGTAACAGTCACTAATGATGGTGGTGAGTCCACCAGGAAGCTGAGTTAATTTCTCTGACGGACTGTTTCTCGGTTTCCTTTCGTGGTTAGCTGACTGAACTCTCTCTTGTTTTTTACTAGAAGTACATCCAGGAAGCCAGGAACCTGGGCACGACCATCAGACAGCCCAAACTGTCCAACCTGTCACCTTCTGTCATCGCTCAGACTAACTGGAAATTTGTTGAAGGACTGCTAAAGGAGTGCAGGAACAAGGTTTGTGTGTGTATATATATACACGAACAAAAAAATAAAAAATATATATAATTAAAAAAAAAAAAGCAAGCGACAAGCACTGCTCTTTCACTTTCCCCAACCAGATTTTATCTTGTCGGTCAGGGGATCGAACCAGCAACCTCCTGGTCCCAAGCTCACATCTTTAACCTTTAGGCCACCACTGTCCCATGTATGACTACAAGGGGCCTGTGCTGCAATTGATCAGTTTGCTGTGATCTCTGCTGCATTATTTCAGTTGAAAAAAGATCCATCACATTTTTACATGTTTAAAGACTTACACAAAGTAATTCAGAATGAGTACTGCATTGGAATACAGTTAGCAGAAAATCTCTATCATCTGGAGTTATGATCCAACTTGCTAATGTTTGCATTTAGTTTTCGATTATTAAACATTTTTAAGTGTTCACAAGTGTTGAGGCTTATATTACATTAGATGTCATTTAGCTGACACTTTTATCCAAAGCGACTTCCAATTAAGGTTATATCTTATCCTTTTTAGCAACAGTAGAGATTATAATGAGGATGATTCACTGAAATAACAATAAAACAGGAAAACATTGCAAAACCAAATTAAGGCTTTGTGTTAATATAGATTAGTCTTCTGTTTATAAGTTAGTTTTCCTACTGCACAAAAAATATCAGGATTTGCTAGTCTGAAGTTGGAGTTGAAGTTGGACAGATCGCAAAATAAAAATCCAGTATTATTTGTTTGATGTCTCAGTCAACAGAACAACAGTGTGTGTGTGTGTGTGTGTGTGTGTGTGTGTGTGTGTGTGTGTGTGTGTGTGTGTGTGTGTGTGTGTGTGTGTGTGTGTGTGTTTCTCTACAGACCAAGCGTATGCTGGTAGAAAAGATGGGTCGGGAGGCTGTGGAGTTGGGTCACGGAGAGGTCAGCATCACCGGTGTTGAGGAGAATACTCTGATAGCGAGCCTCTGTGACCTGCTGGAGAGGATCTGGAGCCACGGGCTACAGGTCAAACAGGTGAGGAAACACAGTCACCATTTCACATAAGACATAAGAGGCTTTATTGTCATTGCATCACTGTCTGACAGTATTACAACGAAATTACATTGGTACTCCCTGAGTATTAAAAAACACATCAACAACAATCACAACAAACACTAAAAATGTACACTTTTTTTTTTTCTTTCAAAACCGATCCTCTACAGCTGGTGGACATACAGTGTGTTCTCAGCGCAAATAATGACACCAGTATATGTTTTCAGGGTAAATCTGCATTGTGGTCCCACCTGCTGCACTATCAGGAGAGCAAAGAGAAGAAAAATGCAACTCCAGGTGGTTTGGGACCCCCAGGTAAAGGCTGAAATCAGCTGATGAACAATACTATTTAACAAATTAGTGACTCTTGTTGCAATTACACTATTTATTTTTTTCCACACCAGGTTTCATTCATGACACCGAAAGACGCAAATCTGATGGTGGTGTATCAGCCATGCCCCCTCTTAAAGTCTCCCTGATCCAGGACATGAGGTGAGTAGGAATGGAGGTTAGGGTTATGAATGGATGAATTGCATGAGTTTCATCCAGTTTACCCAAAGCTAATTTACAAAATTATTAGTGGCTGGTCACTATCAGACGAAAGTAAGTTGGACTTAGAGGGCCCCCTTGTGGTAGACTGTCAAACAGTACCTACGTAGATGTTCCCATGATAATGAGTAATAATTTAAGTTATCCCAATTAAATCATGAATTAAACCCGACTGTTTTTTTTTATAATGGGCTGCATTCTTACACTTGTGTCTCAACACATTCAGAGGAGGCAATTGAATCAACAACAGGTTGAATTCTCCTCTCACATAAGAAGCAATTAAATTGAATGTTTGTGGCGAAATGTCTGTCTGTTTTGGTTCAGTGACTAAAACATTTTTGAGATCCCATGTCTCTGATAAACAAGAGCTTCTTTATAGCCCTTATAGTATTACTTGATAAATGTGATGCTTCACAGTTTATTAGTTATAATGGCACTTTTTCTGTTTACTGTTGAACATCCAAGTAAATTCAATATTATATGTATTATGAACTCGATATCTTACAATAATATTTACTTAGTCGAAATCAGCAATTACAAAGGGCATGCATGTTTGCCAGATTAAAAAAAATAACTTAAATGAAGACACGGATTTAGCACAGGTCTTTCCATAGTAGCGGTGCTGTTACAGAAAAAGCTTGGTTCCCATTTTTGGGGGTCACTTTTTGCCTTTATTATAATAGACAGTAAAATATGTGACTGGAAATGAGTGGAATTATGCATAAATCACTAAGCCTTTCAATGACCCTGTGCTCTCGCAGCACACCTGTGTGTGTGTGTATGTGTGTGTGTGTGTGTGTGTGTGTGTGTGTGTGTGTGTGTGTGTGTGTGTGTGTGTGTGTGTGTGTGCGCGCGTGCATGCATGTGTGTGCGTGGCTGTGTGCTGTGTGTGCGTGGCTGTGTGACTGTGTGTGTATGTGTGTGTGTGTGTGTGTGTGTGTGTGTGTGTGTGTGTGTGTGTGTGTGTGTGTGTGTGTGTGTGTGTGTGTGGCTGTGTGACAGTGTGTCGGCCATCACTGTCGTAATGTAATGTACCATAACCAGCCAGAGTTGAGGAGTCAGGGCTTGGAGGCGCAGAGTGTAACAGCACATTACTTCCACCCTAATTACCAGACCCCCCGCCAGTCTGACTGAGAAAGAGAGGAGGGGTCAGCTCAGGGCACAAACACTCATCTCTACTCCTCCACACTCATACTTCTGTAGCCATGATCGTAAACACACACTGTCACAGAATCAACCATCAGACTCCGTTGGTGACTTTTAATAATGTATCATATTTTCTTAACAGGCAGTACAATCTTTTTTTAACTAAAAATGATGAGTTAATATTACAATTGCTCAAATGTTTAAGGTTATTAGAGATGATGGCAACTCTTTTGCATTACCCTGTGTTTTCTAGGTAAGATGTTACAATAATAGTGCATTATAGTAGACGTTTTCCCCTGTTGCCACGGCGATAGCGAGCGGAGAAAACTGGGTTACTTGGTGTGAGGGTGGAGACGGAGGGGGATGGAAGGTAGGGGAGGAGATATGAGGAGCTCTTAGCAGACGAGGCTTATGGCACAGGTGGAGTGGAAGGGAATGTGTCTGGACATCCGAGGCTCGAAGGTGGCTCGGAGCGATGACATTAAACTTCGTCTGTGGTTAGCTGTTTGTTTGACTTGGGGTGGGTAATGTTTGGGAAAGTTGGAATCATGATGAAAATTAAGATTTAAAAAATATGGATATTTCACATATATCTACAGGTCATTTTTGAATAACATTTGTAGTGCTGAAATGATTTGTTTATTAATTATGTAATTGATTATGTGAGATGTATCAATCAAAAATACCAAACATCAGAATGTATCAATTTATAAACAAATAATAAAAATAATTGTTAATAGCAGCCCCAAACATTTTGCTTGTCATCTGTTTAGACCACAGACTGTGTATTACAATCTATACATGTTTTCATATCACCATGGTGGCTCCACTGAGAGACTTAATGAAAGAACTGATCTAAATAAAAGTACTTGATTTTTGTATTTTGCCAGCAACAAGTTCTCAATACTTCAATTAGTCATATATGCTCCTGTCAGAACTAAACCATAAACTGCATGAAAATGTGCATCAACTGCATTCAATATTAATCTGGTTTCATTCTGCATTTCATGCTTTTCTTAATTGTTTGTAAACAATGTCTATATAGACACTTTTTCTTTCTGTCAGTAGATGACATTTATTGGCCCAGTGTTTGCAATATATATATATATAAGTGTATAAAGTGTATATAAAGTGTCATGTTGAAACCGACATATTGGATACAAGATGTCTCCTACTTTAATTTTCACATGATGAAAATGATCTTTGTTTTTGTGTTTACGTATGATCACCAAACCTCTTCTGACCTCTCGATCTGTCATTTTATTTGCAGACACATTCAGAACATCAGTGAGATCAAGACAGATGTGGGCAAGGCCAGAGCCTGGGTTCGCCTCTCTATGGAGAAGAAGCTGCTCTCCAGACACCTGAAGCAGCTGCTTTCAGAGCACGAGCTTACAAAGTGAGCTAAACAAAATTCTGCTGTGGGTCACAATTTCAGTATTAGTTAATTACTATGGCATTTTAAAGATCTCTGAGTTTCTTTTACCACCTCTTCTCTTTTTTTTTATCCTGACCTTCTTTCTGTGTTTGTGGAGGAATGTCTGTCTCATATGAAATGAAGATGACGTGTGATCTACCCATTCATAATACATTAACTCTTTTGAAATTGCAAAAGCATCATACTGTAGTCCACCACAGCTTAAATAATTCACAGCCTTCTTCATAATTGATATCTGAGTGGTGAAATGGGTCAGGGGGTTTTCTGTCTGTCTTTGTGACCTTACATGCCATTTGTTCTACTTTATTACAAACAGTAGCTTACTTTGTTTTCCAAAATTGGTTTATCATCTATCATGCTGCTGACACTGTTGAGTAATGGTTATATGTGGGGCAACCTAACTATTTTAAAAATAATGGAAATTCTTTAATTTTGTGGGTCCAAGCATTAATATGTATTTTTACACTTTTCTCAAACAATCTTCCTTTTAGAAAACTGTACAAGCGATACGCCTTCCTCCGCTGTGATGATGAGAAGGAGCAGTTTCTCTACCACCTCCTTTCCTTTAACGCTGTGGATTACTTCTGTTTCACCAACGTCTTTACAACCATCAGTGAGTGCTATTTTGATGCCAAACAGCCCGACAACGCTGTAAACTACCAGTTTTTCTTATGACATTTCTCTCCTCTGTCTCCCAGTGATCCCCTACCACGTGGTGGCTGTTCCCAGTAAGAAGCTGGGTGGCTCCATGTTCACAGCCAACCCTTGGGTGTGTGTTTCTGGTGAGCTGGCAGAGACCGGAGTCCTGCAGGTCCCCAGAAATACTTTGGAGATCACTTTTGAGGTTGGTGCTTATTCTTGGACAAATGATAACTCCACTTTATTACAACTTGGGTCTTTATTTTGTAGTTTTAGTCAGTGTATTCACAGTAACTGAAGTCTAAAATTCAAGAAACACGATTGGTTGAAAGATCAGACGGGTTGTAAACAAGCAAACAGTTTAGCCAGATTATTTAAAAATGAGAGGACCTGAAATGTCAATATTAATACCTTATAGCACCGAAAATGTGCGGTACGATAGTACGATAGGTCAAAGTTAATCTTAGACGTTGGTCTGTAAACTGTATCGGATGTTTACAACAGACAGTTTCGGTAATCATTTTTACACTTTGCCATTGTTTTCTCTTTCAAAGATGTTTAGTAAACTGGTGAAAAACCTGTATGATTCGTTCCTTTTCTTGTTGGACAACAATTATAGACCAAAACTATAAAAAATAATAAGACCAAGTTGTAATAAACCAGAATTATCCTTTAACAAAATGATGAAATGTCTTGTGTTTGTGAATATTTTTTTTTGCTCTGGGTGTTTGATGTCACCATCCATGCTTCTCTCTCTCTTTCAGTGCCAGAACCTGGGCAAGCTCACCACAGTGCAGATGGGTCACGATAACACGGGGCTCTACGCAAAGTGGCTTGTAGAGTGTGTTGTGGTCCGGAACGAGATCACGGGGCATACTTACAAGTAAGCGTGTCTTTTTAGAGAAATGTGCCTCCTGTAGTATTTATTTGACCACACGGTTCTCAAAAATAATGAAAACAATGCATTTGTTGTGTAGGTTTCCGTGTGGCCGGTGGCTGGGGAAGGGCGTGGATGACGGCAGTTTGGAGAGGATCCTGGTGGGAGAGCTGATGACCCCCAGCACAGAGAATGATGAACGGATGTGCCGCACACCCCCGATGCAGCAGTCCCCTGGGATGATGAGGAGGTTTGTTACCATCTCGCCAAGCAGCAAACCAAGTAAGTTACTCAACTTCACAACCATAAGTCATTTGTATCAACTCCTAAATAATAGTGGTGTGTAGACGTTTTTGTCATATTCTAGCTAAGCGTTAATATGTGTCACCAATTTGAGATTCAACTGTTATCTTAAGCATGGGACTTGTTCTCGATACCAAAAATTCAAACACAATGACAATATAATATATATATAATATACCTTTGTGTGCTTGTATTGTCTCACACAATCTTTGTTTGCCCTTTTTCTTCTCATCCAGAGTTAAACACAGGCCAGATCCAGGAGGGAGTAGGAGAGGCCATCAATGGGATCGTGAAGCACTTCCACAAGCCGGAGAAGGAGGTGAGAGACAGCAGTCTAGACGGGCCCCAACATGTAGTTCTATTATTCATTACAAATGAAGAAATCTGCTTTCTGCTCTGGTGGTCCCAAAGCCCCTTAGTAACTATGGGCTGTTTGCTGTTTCTCAGAAGTTGACATTATACTTGATCATTCTTTTCTGGCCTGGAATTATTTTGTCTGTCATAAAGGCACTAATATAAAGCACCAACGCTAATAATTATTACTTATTAAGGCACATGGGTTGATAATTATAATTCAGAGGAGATGCGTATTGTAACTTAACTGTTGATTACAGGTTTTAAGAGGCATTCATTGTGTAGTCAAAGTACAAAGGATTTTTACAGGGAAATTCCCTTCACGATTTACACCACCTCTTTACAGTACTGACAGAACAATGTAGGGAGACTGTTATTAAAGTTGTTATTTTAATGGACATAATGCGATCTAGAAAGCGCTCCATTTAATTGTCATTTGTTAAAAAAATAAATAAATAAACAGCCTTGTAATCAGTTGTAACCGCGTTTTCCTGTTGTTTTTGCACAGAGAGGCAGTTTGACCCTTCTCCTCTGTGGGGAGTACGGCCTCGTCTGGGCTCTGGAGCAAGTTTTTCAGCACGGTTTCAAATCACCCCGACTCTTTAAGAATGTCTTCATCTGGGACTTCTTGGGTAAAGACTTTATATCATTAGTCCCTTATATTACTTGTGCCCTTAAAGTGATATTTCACACAAATACTTAATGTTTTGCCTATCAAGTATCCCTTCAAACAGAACTTCATATTACTGTGTAATCAATTGTTAACTGATTTATATTTTAATTATCTTTTTTTTTGCTTGAACAGAAAAGTCACAAGTTTATTTTGAAAGTGCGGAGCAGCGGGAGGTGACGCCAGATGAAAACTGGCAAACCAGAGTGCGCCACTTCTGCCGCTTCATGCGCGCTATCAACAACACGTCCAGAAACATTGGCAAGGACGGGAAGTTCCAGATGCTCGTCTGTCTGGGTGCAAGGTAGGCAGGCAGCACTCCCTAACCTCCAGACACACGTTTACATGTACTGTAGTGAACATGTTAAACATTTGTTTAAAGGGGCGCTATGCAGTTATGGCAATTTCTTCGCTGTTTTCTCGCTTTTTGTTTCTCTATAGAGCTCCCCCTACAGCTTCGGAATAGATATTTGGCAACACTGTGTAAAAACTTGCTCGGTCAGTCTGCCGTTTCCTCTTTCTCTGTTCCTCCGACAATGCTTTCCTAGCTTTCTGCTTCTTTTTTGCCAGTTCAGCCATGACGATAGTGTGAAAAACTCCAACGATACCTTGTTCTTGCTAGCCGGTTCCAGGATGGGGGCGTGTATGTGTGCAGTGCCATGAAGCAATTGGTTACATCGCGAGACCTGATATCACGCGATACTTCCTGATGCTGAGGCGGGCGGCACGCCAGCCAAAAGTTGCAAGAGTGTTTTTCCACTCACAGGCGTTAGGGGGAAGCGAGGCAACCACCATTCAATCCGAAAAAAAATCATATAACTATTCCAATGACTCCGAAGCTGTTCAGTTAAGGTAAATTAAGCTAAAAAAACGGCATTGTTCCCCTTTAGGAAGTTCAGACTTCAGAGGGAATGCGATGAAATGTGTGTAGTATTGAAGTGACGTTCCCCTCCTCAACATACTTAAAGTCCCCCTCCACTCAAAAATGTGTTTTTCTTATGTTTATGTCACCTAAAATGTCTAACCTTGATCATACTCACTTGTAACTGTGCAAAGAGAGGTGTTTTCACATTCTTCTCCTGAAGGAGGAGATGTCTGCGCACTTCCCTTAAATCTGAGTTTCAAACGTATCACAGGCAAGTTTGATTAGGTACGTCACTAATCCTTAAACCAATCACTGTTTAATATGCAAAGGCCAGCAAGGAAACCTGAATCCTCCAGCGCATAGCCGACTGTCAGTCCAAGCGAAAACACACTGCCAGTTACAAGCTAACAAGCTAACAAGCTAACGAAAAAAATAAAAGAGGCTAACTACACTTAACATTCTGATACGTCTGTTATTCGCCGGATTTTAGTGCAGAACAGACTCCTCATCTTATTCTGGATCTGACTGACCCATGGTTCAGACAGGACACTCTCCTGCTGAAATGTCTTTGGTTACGACCGTGAACCCCTAACATTTGTGGATGCTTCCCTCTGTATCTGACCCTTCATCCTGACCTGCAAGGAGTCAAGTGAAAATGATCTCTCCTTTGAGGATTCTTGAAGTATCAGATATTTTATTGGTTTCCTTTATTTCCCTGAAGAGTGGATGTTTCTGTGCCTTGAGTGCGTAGTGATGCAGTGATTTTATTCTTTTCTCTGTACAAAAAAGTAGTGTTGCAACAATTAGTATATTAATTATTCAATCGCTAATAATGAATTGCCTACAATTTTGATAATAGATTGTTTATGTCATTTATCAAGAAAGAAATGCTAAACTTTCAATTGTTTTAGCTTCTCAAATGTAAGGATTGGTTTTCTTTCTGTTTTCTATGTTTCATTGTTTTTGACTGTGGACAAAACAAGTACTTTGAAGACATCACCTTGGGCTCGGGGACATGGTGATGACATTTGATAGACAAAACAATTAGAATTTAGATTAATCAGTAATGAAAATAATTGTTAATTACACCCCTTCACATTTTCAACAAGCCTTAGTAGAGGGAGATATTTTTATCTACATTATAATGTGGTTTGCCTTTAAAATTAGCTTTTACACTGCCACAGGTTTAAATGATTTTTATTGGAAAATTGCTAAATGCAGTAACTGCTATCAGTCTCTAGTGTTAAGCTGTCATGTTGACTTCACGTGTGTCTTCTTCTCTCAGGGACCATTTGCTGCATCACTGGATCGCTCTGCTCGCAGACTGTCCAATCACCGCTCAGATGTACGAAGACATCGCACTGATGAAAGACCGCTCTTTGGTAAACTCTCTGATCAGAGTACTACAGACTCTGCAGGAGTTCAACATCACCCTGGAGGCTTCACTTGTCAAAGGTGTTGGTATCTAAAACCAAACCAACTTCCCACCAGTCGTACCTGACCAGGACGATCACTGGGGACCACTAAAAAGAATAACTGAACTTTTTATATGCAGGAAAAGACTTGAACAAAAGACATTTTCTGGCTTATATCAAAGCTACTGTTACTTTTGCCATATATTAAGTGCAATGAGCCTTTCCAGATATGTTGTTATTTTTATCCTCAATGATGTTGCCATTAGATGTTAAAAATATGTTTTCTATTATGAACCATCATTTTCACATTATTGATGATGACCTACTTGTGCTATAATGTTTTATTGAAACTAAATATTTTCATTGTTACCATGAACTGCTGACAATGGCTATATTTAAGGGAAAGCGAGGATCAAAACTGTTAATATATTTTCAGAGAGAAACAGTATTATTTTATTAAATCAGTCAAGTTGCTTGCTCTGTTGTCAACTCAGATTCCAATGTCATTACGCAGAGCTTAAAGCAAATGATGTAGAAGTATGCTTCATAAGTATGTGTATGACAGGAGGTTTGTAGTGTGGAAAAAGTCTCACCTACATAGAAATGAAATGGCTGTTACATTTGGGCCTTTCACTGAGAAATGTACTAGTGTGCAGGTCTTTTACATGGAATACCTTCAGTAGAAAAAAATGATCCTTTTTGCATGATAATAAGACAGTGTGGCTTAACCCTGTTTCTAGTGATGGACAGTATATTCAGTTGGATAAAGGAAAATACCCCAAGTCTTTAGTTTGTGTTCCAGACACAAGTCCTCTAAGAAATGCTTGACCCAGCTTTCTGTGCAAAGTAGATCACAATGAAAGGCTTCATGTAAATACCTACAGCCAGCCCTTTCTTCTATCATCATCCCAGCCCTTACACTACATCTGCCCTCTTCTCTGAATAAAAACAGTGTGATGACCTGTGTAGACTTCTCGTGATGAAGTATGATCTCCTGCTTCCCATGTGAGAAGCATAAAGGACAGCTCTTTCCCACTCCTGATTGTGTCATCATGGTTTCTTGCTATGCAATATCCACAACAGAAAATTCAACCCCTCTACAAACTCCATACCGGGGTGTCTTTAGGTGTAACCGGGCCCTCCTCCGTTACATACTTTGAACTTTACTGTGCAGAACAAGAGATTTAATATGTGAAGGACTTCTTTTCTGTGCCAACAACGTCTGGAATGACTGTTGTACTTGTCTGTGTCTGACCCACACATGAGCATCTTGGGAGATATATATTTTTGTTTTCCAATACTGTTGTACATTTGTTGACATAGCAGTGTAATGTAGTGTTTACTAAGTGAGCAACAGTGTACAGTGTACAAATATATTAAGAATAAAGCATCTGTAATGCATTAACCTGGATTTAATTGTATTAGAGTCAACCAGTTTTTTTTATTAATAGAGGTATATTATTTGTTATATGTGCTTTTTCAGCTGAGAAAATGTAGCCAAAAAAATCACTGGTTTCAGCAATTAAATGCAGATAGTTGCTGGCAGTGATAGTTAACTGAATACCTATTGGCTTACAGTGGTCTTTGGTGTTTTTTGCCCCCAACGTCTCCTCCCAGGTTATGTTTAGCGTTAAAGTTAAGTTAAGTTAGCTGCCTGGAAGGTGCCGTTGGAGGCAAAAAACACCATCGAGCGGCTTACAGCGTTGCAGAGATAGTTCTGGCAATGCTAGACTAGACAAAACAAGCAACTGGGCTTTGGGAAATTGTGATTTAAAAAAAAATAATTCCTAAACTAAATTATTAATTTAATGATAATAATATGCAGAGAAATCGATAATGAAAATAAGTTTTAGTTGAAGCCCTAAGTCAAATTTTGTGGACAACTTTTGCTTTACTTATTAAATACAAAATATCCCATATAAAATATTATAAAACTGAAAATTTCCCATCACTTGGGAACTTGGGATTGACTTGTGTCAAATAAATCAGTTGAAAAGAAACACAACAGTGATTTATTTGTTATATTATCTGCTGAATGAATGTACTTCCTCAGCTGAGAAAATGTAAACAAACTTGTTCGCGCCATGTCAACTAGCTGTTTTAATTTCAAGCATTAGGCCAGGTGGTTTATGGGATTTTGAGTTTAAAAGAAGGCCGTTAACAACAGACGGCACACTGAATTCCCGCTAGTTCACTACGCCTCCCATCATTCATGTCTTGTGAAGAATACGCGAGGTTAGCAGCGATTGGTTGAATCCAGGTTCAAACTCAACGGCTGCACTCCTTATATGGTCATTGTACGTTCAGCCCTTTCATTCCGGCTTTTTATGCTAATGATATTCTAATGACAGCTGTATGCAGTAGTAGTAAGAGCATGCGCAGTGCGAGAAAGGAATACGGCGAAGATTCAAAGTTTTTGTTCAGTAAGTGCACTGTTATTTCTCTTGTATAGAAATTACATTTGTTGAATTTGACTGTTTTGTTGTGTGTGAAGAGACTGATTGTAATGGTGTAGTTGTAACCGGACGTGTTTGCTTCCAGTTGTTGCAAGCTGACGTTAAATGTGCAAATACTAAACGACTCGACAATGGGATAACGTGGAAGTGAACGAGAGCGTGGCGTGGTAATGGTAGCAAAGTCGGCTAGCTAGCATGCTAACAGCTAACAACAATGAACCGTATTTGGCGCTCTAGCGGGCAAAAGTTTGAATTTAAAGGGAAGGATGGGTTCATCGCAACTTTTTGTATTTTATCAGAATGTTAACAACATACATGAATTGTACAAGGTTGATAACGGTGTGTTATTTAGACGGGCGTGTTAACGTTACACATAATTAAGCGAATAGCCAGGGTAGCTTTTTGTTTCTTCACTTCAGAAAGCGCTGCTGCCCGCTTTTTGTTTCGAGTTTTCGCTGCAAACAAATTCACGGCTAAACAATGTCTAACATCAACTATTTTCATTCTGTTTGTGCTAGCAAATTAGCAAAGTTACAAGCGTATTGACCAATTTTCAGAGAAGTAAAAGAAAAGCCAGTGAACGATAGTAAAACCCTATGTTGTGCGCGGTGTAAGGTTTCTGTGATTCACCTAACGTTAACGTAGCCAATGCTGTGCGGACTCGGGAGTGTTTGAAAGTTTATGAGCCTGCATCATCAGTTGATCCCGCATCAAATTTGACATAGATGGTCCGTATGTTTTGTGTATACAACCAGTAACACCAGGTTATAACGTTGGAGTAATGTCAGTTTTTGTTGTTTTGATGTTCGCGTAACTTGGCTTTTAAATTCCTTAAGATGCCTGGATGCTGTTGCTTTAGCTAAAGTTAGTTATACTTTTTCAGTTGATGGTGCACTAGCTATATATGTAATGTACTGCTACCTTTTAATTAGTTTTATACAAGATATGTTTAAATAATGTTTTTAAGAGTGGCTTGGTTATAACTGTGTGCGTGTAGGGACCGCCCCCTTTTCAGCAGTAGAATGCACAACAGTCTGCAGACATCAACGGTGCTTATTGTCGGGACAATTACCGATCTTTGTTTTACGTTTTTCAGATCTTTGCCATAACCCCTACCAACAAACAGATTATGTTTGGCTTTCACAAGTCAAAGATCTACCGGAGTAACGACGGCTGTTGCATCTGCAAGACCAAGTCATCCAGTTCACGCTTCACAGACAGCAGTCGATATGAAGAGACATTCGGGCTCTGTTTTGGGTAAAAACTCATTTATTCATTCATTTATTTATATTGTGCGTTTGTAATGTGTTAATCTGTGTGTTTTGCGTGTGTGTCTATAAATAGAAGGTCGAATGAATGCATTAGGGTGTTAAACTTTAATTTCATTCATTTTTTTTTAAGGTTGTCAGAAGATCGTGTTGGAGACATTTGCAATGCCTGTGTGTTACTGGTGAAGAGGTGGAAGAAGCTACCTAATGGCTCCAAGAAGAACTGGAACCACGTAAGTAATGTCTGCTTACAGTAGTGGGAATCATATTTGCCCAATTGTCCTGTTATGGCTTTAAACTGACTTGATGTTTTGCCTGACCTGACTTAGGTGGTGGATGCCAGAGCTGGTCCAGGCTTCAAGATGACAAAGCCCAAGAAGATCAAGAACAGTGATGGGAAGAAGAAAAGCAAGCTAAAGAAGCTTCACAAGTTAAAGAGACAAAGTAAGTAGTTTAAATATGTTGGTGAGAGATTTGTCTTGTATTATCAATAGATTTGGAACTATTCAGACAAGGAATATTTGTTGACTTAAAGTAAAAGTGTAATGCTCAAAAGTGCCTAATATCAAGGTCAATTTCACTCTGTCAGTCTTGGGTTTGGTGTGGTTTTCTTCTCAGCCTGATTTAAAAATGACTTAGCAGCATCTTGTGGCTAAATTGCTAGGGGCGTTTTCACTATTTTCTGACAGTCTTTCTAGAAAACAATCGATAAGCATAATTGGTAGTTGTTGCCCTAGTTAGAATCAAGACTGTTGGCCGACTACTTTAATTCTGTTTTGTATTTATCAAAGTTAAACATTTCCCGTGTTATTTATTTATTTTTATTTTTTTACAAGCAGACTCCGATGCCCACAGCACGACCTCCAGTGTGTCTCCTGCACAGTCCCCCAGTTACAGCAACCTGTCAGATGATGGCTCAGACATCGAGTCCAAACAAAGACGCCCGACTCCCTCCATCTTCTCTTTCCTGGACCGTTTGTACTGGAAAAGGTAAGGCCTCATTGAACAGCTTTGTGTTTGACAACGCAACAGGAAAAATTTATTAGGCAGTTTTGTGTTTTTTTAATATGACAAATAACGCTACGGGTCGTCTTTCATCTGCCCCCCCTCCTCCTTAGGCAAAAGGTGTGCTGTGGGATTGTCTATAAGGGGCGGTTTGGAGAGGTGATTATTGATCCTCGACTCTTCAAGCCTTGCTGCAGTTCCAAAAAACTGGCGTCCACACAAGTGGCCGCACACCTTCCAGACACACTTCCTCCACAACTCCCAGAAGACATGAAAGAAACCTGGTGATTGCTTTTGTTTAATCCCCTTGTAGGGTTGTCCATGGCATCCACCTGGATTTGTCTCCAGTGGCAGACCTCCCATTTCCACTCACCCAATTAGATCAGTTAGTTAGTTCTTTACTATGTAATGTTCCTTTTTATATGGGTATTTTTTAACTTTTGTATAGAATTGATTTATTTTATTTTTTTTTTTATAGAAAGCAAAAAGGAAAAAAAAAAAAAAAAAAAAAAACGTATTATGGGCATTAGTGTTATTTATAGGTTGAGGAAGCAAATTTTGTTAAGGCTCCAGTTCTGATTTGGAATTGTTTTTGTTTATTTTGTATTAAGTAATCAACGTTGTAAATATTTTGTCACCTTTTCATACATATCAAGACTGTTCTATATTTTTTTTTCATAATTTCTAATTTTAAGTGTGCATATGAAAGTCACCAGCTATTCTAATACCAGCTTTTTTGTTTATGTTGGAGTGGCTCTTCAACGTTGCAGCAATGTTTTGTCTTATCTTATGTTAGTTTCATATGTGCGAATGCGTGAGTCTGTAGGATTTGTTGTACACAAATGGCTGTTGGTCACCCCAGGGGACAATGTCACCCCATGATCATGGTCACCCCAGGGATCATTAGTACAACTGTTCTCAATGAATTTAATAAGCTTTTAATGTGTGTATAGATAAGAACGCTTAAGCATGCTACAAAAAACACTCCATTTAGATTTTCCTATCAGTTGGTGCACATTGACTTGGATAGATGTGGTTAGCCCATGCATGCAGGACATTCCTCTGCCTTTTGGAATGACAAAAGTGATTTATTTATTTCTTTTGTACAGCCGCTAATGAATTTACAATGCATGTTGTAAAGCAAATGGATTTTGTAAATACACAATGTTTTGGCTCTTGGTACATCAAACCTTTTTTAAATTACAGGAAAAGCGAACCACTACTTCTGTAAACATGTTTTTGTGTGTGAAAGGTGCTAAAAACATACTTTTACGCTAAGCCAGTTGATAGGTATTATCACATTTTATCACATTTTCACATCTCATTTTCTCAGGCATATTTCTGTAAAGGTGTGCAAAGCTGTAGCTTGTGCTCTGCGGAAATATTTGTAAACTGCAGGGAACGGTAAATGGTTAATTGCGGCAACAGTAAGCTGCAATATTCCTTATTTGTTTGATTGCTAATTGCATTTAATGGTCAGAAACAGAACCTACAGGAAACACATGACCTGTGTTTTATGGTTACACTACATTTTTGCTAGAAAATGCTTTTAGAGAAAATGTGTTTGCCATTTCTGTGATTTATCTTCAGAAGCAATTGTCGAATTTCAAACTATGCAGACATTTTGAATGTGAGAAATGCTCTGGGGGTGTCTATCACTCACGCTATAACAGTTTAAAGTGATGGATTGTTATTCAACCAAACTGGCTTGTAAAAAGCATCTATTATTTCAGCAATGACTTAACATTTTCCTAATCAAAATTCCAAATTGTTGTATCAAGATATTTCTTGTGTATGTAAAGTTAAAAAAAATAATGCTCAGATTGCACAGTTTTAGCCATGGTGCATACTGTCTCTCAAATTAATACTGTAATGACTGTTTTTTGCATTATTGTAATCAATCTCAAACTTAAAGAAATGACAGGCAATGCTCTGTGAGGTTGCTTAATATATAAATATTTCTGCGGCAGGGTAGTTTAATGCTGAACATGTTTTATGATTTTTATTAAAAGGAGGAATGCTGCTCCCTTTTAAGCTGGGAAATAAGCTTGTTTTTGTCCTTAGGGAGTTGCCATATCGTTTTTGCGAGGTACATTTTGGGATGTGAGATGTGCCTTAATGAATTACCTGACCTTGTCATTATGATTCTCATGTAATTTATATTTATTTATTGCAAAACCTTTTTCTTTTAAACTGACATTTTGATAATTGGTGTAGAGCCTTTCAGAAAGTCTTTTTAATTCTGTGCACTTCCTTCGAACATGCAATGTAGATGTTTTTTTTTAATACATTTTTTTTGTTTACTGTACCACAAAGTAGATTTGTATTGTAATAAAAAAAACGAAAGAAAAAAAAAGTGTGCTTGTGATATTTATGTGCGCCTGTAGGTGGTGAACAAGAGCTACATAGAAGACGTTTTTAATGCACATTGAATACTGGAGGAGTTTATACTAAGTTCTGTGACTCAATTAGGTACTCTCTTTTATTGCGGCTGCAATCGTACATTTCACATCATTTGTAGATAGCATTTTCACAGTTAAAACCTATTTTATACAGTCTAAGGTTGGAACCGAAATATATATTTCGGTTCCAACCTTTTATTTATATATATATATATATATATATATATATATATATATATATATATATATATATATATATATATAAACTATCTACAGGGTCACAGTTGCGGCCCTATCTAAAAACTGTAGGCACCTTTTTGGTAACAGCCATCAAAATACAGTATGTGACAAATTACGATTAAAACACGTCACGTAGTGTAAAACCCTAAAGCCTGGTTATTGCTCACTGCCCCTCTTCATCTGTGTTTTGGAGAGACAGAGACATAAGTATGCCTAAAACATCTCTAAATTTGAATGTAGTAATAATAAACCTTTGAGTTACATGACAAATCTTATAATTGTAAGTTGGTGAAGTTCACAAATAAAGCAAGATTCTCTAAGTCTTTCCCAAATCTAAGCAATGTTCTGGTTGAATTTGTAAATCGATACATTAGCTAACCCTTGTGACAAACAAAACAAGTGAACGCAGTCATATTTCAAAGAATTATTTTCTCTAGCCCCTAAATACGTTATATTGACTTATTTATTAGATACCTACCTTATGTTTTATATTTAATTTACTTGTTCATATATCATTTGATTTATATTTATTTACATACTGGAATATATATAAATGTAGGATAAGACTGGGCCTGCTGAATGCCTGTCTGTTAACCATGTTTAAAAGAGTAAAAAAAAAAGCTACTGAAATTCATGAAAACTTCCAACACAAATTTACCTATTTTACGAATCCTACTATGGCCACATGGCTCTGGCCACGCCAAGACCCGCCCTACGAAGCAGCTCGATTGGTTGGGGTTAGGATCATGGTTAGAATAGCCGATTGGTCGACCGGGTTACGTTACCTTGCTTAAGCATGGACGCCTGGCCAATAAATGCTATTGAAGGGCGGGTCTTGGCGTGGCCATAGTAGGATTCGTAAAGATGCCTCCGCAGCGCCGCGGTGGAGGAGGGTCTGGCAAAGCGAGAAAGACCATAACGTTAGCCTAGCGGCGTTCTTCATGTGTTTAACGTTAGCTGCCGTTTTCTTTGTGGCTAACGAAATTATCACGGAAGCTTCCTCCCTCGCTGTCATAGCCGTTTTAGACAGTCTGATTATTTACAACCATATGTATCATAGATTATATCCGATTTATGCGTGTTGCCTAGCAACCACGTTGTTTGGCTAACGGTAACGTAACGTTACCTTACCAACTGTAAAATGGCCTTACTCTTCAAGGACTCCTTAGCATGGATGTATTATCAAATATCCTCTATGCTCCTCATAATACATCCATGCTTTACCTTACGCATACTAGGAGCTATTACGTAGCTGAGTTAGCTAAACAACCGTCATAGACGAACATCCATAAAAATCACTCATATTATGTGTATTCGATCTTTCTATCACAGAACTTTGACGTGGTCGACGTTACAGACGCCAAATGCCATGTTTACAAGAGGTGAGACTTTAAAAGAACTCAATCGAGTCAGGTTTACCAAATGATTTCCGGTCATAGCTTTCAAAATAAAAACCTATTTAGTGCACAGGCGTTCGTAACGTTTTACACAAAGTCTCGACACTTCCGGTCTTGCACTGGCTATCTGACTGACTTGACGCGTATCTGCTTCAAAAGCGGTTTTTTTCTATCACGCTCACATGTACGCGCACGCACGCTCTCATTCTCTCTCTCTCTCTCTCTCTCTCTCTCTCTCTCTCTCTCTCTCTCTCACACACACACACACACACACACACACACACACACACACACACACACACACACACTTACTCACTCACTCACTCACTTACTCACTCCTTTCTCTTTTCAAAAGCCCCTTGTGAAGCAGATTGACAGGCTAGAATGAAAATGAGGCGGACGCTCGGTCACGACTTCAGTGCGTACGCGTCCTTTTGAGAAGACCTCTAAACTTGGAAAATATCACCATGGGAGCTATTTGGGCTGCAAGGGACTTTTGTTTGTTTTTGCTCTTGTTAAATAGCCGCCAAAGCGCAGCGCTTCCAGAGATTCGAGGTGGGACTGTAATGAGTGTGTGTGTGTGTGTGCATGTGTGTGTGTGTGTGTGTGTGTGTGTGTGTGTGTGTGTGTGTTTTCCAGTCGTGGAGAGTGCTACTTTACGCACGCTTTCAGGGTGCGCTCTTGTTGTTTCCCCAGTGGTGACTTTTAAATTTTCTTTTATTCTAAATGTGTAGCTATATATACAAATGACAGTGTGAATTGATGTGCTCTCTGTACACATACATTTGTAAAACAAGTTTTGTTTTGTATGTAACTTATACACTTTCAGGTTAGTTTTCACTGGATTTCTCAAACGTGCCTGCTGTATGCGACTATTAATATTAGGGACGTCTTGCGTGTTCGTCTTCTTTAGTATAGTCACACAAAGCATGAACGTGCATATGTGTTAAATGTCACGTTATTTGACTTATTAGATTATTTGAATATTTTAGGTAGGCATGTGATATAACTAAGACCCATATGGATTTTCAGCAGATCCATGTGTAGAGGGAAGTGATGGCTGTCACATTGATGCTATTTGTCAGACTACCCAAGGCTCATACAAGTGCACGTGTAAAGCAGGCTTTAAAGGAGATGGAAAACACTGTGAAGGTAATGTGTCTGCTTGTTGTTGAGCAGTTTGATTCACATTCATATCTGGTTACGAAAACCATCTGAGTGTCAAAGTGGGATCACAGTTTGGATGTTTAGGCACACATTTTAATGCAGGGTGGCATTTGGACAGACTATCTGTTATACTACCTACATGTTTGTAATTACACATTCTTAAATCTATCGTGTCATAATTTCTGAATTCCTATAAGGGCATGGGGTATCTGTGCTCATTTAATTTTCATGTATTTCTTTTAGATAGACAATATACATTCCCTGTTGCACTAAAGTTCTTGTTCTTACTGTTCAAAGACTTCAAATGTTTTGCATTTTAATAACTTTTTGATCTGTAGATGATCATTAATTTACGTGATGTTTACTTCTCAGACATTGATGAATGCGACTTGGAGTACAATGGTGGCTGTGTACATGAGTGCAACAATATACCAGGCAATTATCGCTGCACTTGTTATGATGGATTTAATTTGGCACATGATGGACATAACTGTCTAGGTAAGAGCAGCTTTAAACCACTAAGTAAATTACCTTTTAGGATAGACAGAGAGCTTGAATCATCAGATCCAATGGTGAAGAGTTCATGTTTGTGTGGGCTGTATGTGAAGTTTCTCACATGCACTGCTTTTCTTGAGCTCTCTTTGGTAAACTTTATAAATGTAGCCTAATACAAACAGTGTTGGTTTTCTTCATGCAGTGATTTAAAACATTTGTAAATATTTATGTCTGGAATTTGATTTTAAAAAGCTTTATTTTCAGCCTCGATGTTTTGTAAACACTGGATAAAACTGCCTTATTTGATTTAAGTATGTAAAAAAAAAAACGACATTGTGAATATAACAAATACTTTTCCAGAGTTTTGTAAACACTGTTCATTAATGCAATCAATCCGCTGTACTACTAGATGTGGATGAATGCAAATTCAACAATGGTGGGTGCCAACACACTTGTGTCAACACCATGGGCAGCTATGAGTGCCGTTGCAAAGAGGGCTTCTTCCTCAGCGACAACCAGCACACATGCATCCACCGCTCTGTGGGTGAGTGTACAACACGCACACTTGTTCTGTAAACAACAGCCACACCTGCATCTGTTAGCCTGACAACACAGATGTACTGCACCTCAAGTACAATTCAGTACTCAGTATTAGTAGTATGCAGTACAATAATTGAAGATCATTTTTGTCGCACTGCCACAAATTCAAATTCGGCTTGAAATGCCTGGAGGAAGTGAACTTGTAAACAGTGCCTAGTTTATTTATAAAGAGTTTTTGAGTATGTATTATTTGTATTTGTGTGTGTGTGTGTGTGTGTGTGTGTGTGTGTGTGTGTGTGTGTGTTTCTGGATTCTTCTATCTGCTAATTGTATTAAGCCGTGAAAAAAAAGTCAGAGAACTATGTAGCAAATTCTCCAATATTCACATACAAATCTAAAATTGACGGCACAATGAGGGGTGACAGGTTCAAGCTGGCTCCCGTCACTGAGCTTTTATCTGCAGCAGCAACATGCTGTGGGAAAAGGATCTCCGTGTCCCAGGGAACAAAATAAGTTAATAACTGCAACACTCGGGTCTATGTGGTCTCTGTCACAGATTAGTCTGAAGTGCCTTTGTTTTGTTTTCTTGACTGAAGTCAACTTAAATGCAAGTACTTTCCACTCCATCGGGTCTTGACAACCCTTTTAAATCCTGTGGACCTAACCACTCAGCTGTGACCCATCTATATATATGTTGATTCATCTCATCTCATTTTTCAGCTCGAGGCATTATTGAGTTTGTTGTAGATACTAGAAGAACTTGCAGAGCTTTGTTTTTTTAGGGAATGAACTTTTGAACAACTTTTCTTCTGCTTGCATACTTTTAGAAGTCCTAAAGAAAAAACGCAGTGGTTGATGTTTTAGGATTGTGTAAGAGTGTGAGAACAATCAGTGTCTTTGAGGATGCCAGACTAATCTCTCAGTATGTGTGCCTTTGTGTGCAGCCGGTCAGTCACTGTAGGAGAGTTTCATTGTGTACCTCTTTCCCTCTTTCTATCCCAGAGGGCCTCAACTGTATGAATAAGGAGCACGGCTGCGCCCACATCTGCAAAGAGACACCCAAAGGAGGTGTGGCCTGTGAGTGTCGTCCAGGGTTCGAGCTGGCCAGGAACCAGAGAGGCTGCATCTGTACGTGCTCAACGGCATAAAGCTGCCTTTACACTACACACCTACAGTTGGCTTCACATGTTGCACTGTAAATATGTCTTATGGTTGCATGTTGTTGACCCTGCAGTAACTTGTAACCATGGCAACGGAGGCTGCCAGCACACATGCGAGGACACAGAGAACGGCCCCATATGCAGGTGTCACGCCAGGTATACCCTGCAATCTGACAAGAGGTCGTGTATAGGTAAGCACACTTAGTTGTTACTTAACACTGCGAATGCAAAAACATTTTCTGTCATTTTCTGTCGTCTTTAATATTCTTGCATCCATCTTTAAAACTCCCTCTTCAAAAGCATATCTTAATCCTCTGATTGGTGTAGCCATATATTGTCTTTTAATCCAATTGACTCGCCAGTAGCTCAGTCATTTTCAAACTGTATGCAGCCAACATTTAACTCTCCCATTATTGCAAATTCTAAAGAGATTTTAAAGAAGTTTTTAAATTTTCTAAAGAACTTTCCAAAGATACCAAATTTGTCAAACTGAATTTTGGGGAAATTTATATAAAATGATGCACAAGACATCTAGAACATTTCAATTGAATGTTATGGTGCAGATGTCAAAAATTGGATGAATGGGAAAGTTCATTCTTGGCCTTGGTAGTTTTTTTGCACTCATTGTCCACTTACCAGCTTTTTCCGCATCTTACGGTCTTCGTCACTGGATGGAGTTAAAAGAAATACCGTGAGATGTGGTTGAAAGCTGTGGAGAAAGTTGTTAAGTGGACCTTATGATTTAAATGATTGAAGAGCTTAAACAAGCTGATAATGTACATTGTCCTATCTGAAAGTGTGGAAGATGATTTTAACAAACCTTAAAGCTACTAAAGGGATTAGTTTTTCAGTCTGTCTTTCATATTTCTTTTTGGCACTCATGGTTCAAAAAGAACATCATTAATCCCAACTGTCCATTAGTGTTGGCTGGTTGTTTTTACACATATACAGTTAAAACAGAAAGGGTATGACAAAGGAATGATTTATGTTTTGGGTTTATTAATAATAATAATAATAATAATAATAATAATAATAATATTTTTTTCCTAATAATAAGAATAATTTCTGTTGGGTATATAACAAAACTAGACTTCAGCTCAAGATGTGCACATTGCAGGAGGAGCTTATAGTATGTTGGACTTTGTTTCTTTAGTAATGCGGAGGCTATCTTGATGAATGAATGAAAACACAGTAACTGGAAACATCTCTCTCTCACTGTGTGCATTTTTCCACACAATGGTTATGAGGGATAAGGATCAGCCGTCAGATTTTGAGTAATATCTCTCCCTCTGGCAGCAGCGTGTGTGAGGTCCAGGCTGTTGTCACAACATTCACTTTACTGATCTGGTGTGTTATCTGACACACACCAAGCCACTGCAAGCTGAATATCTCAAGTGTAAACATGCATCTGGTTACTGAAATGTGACCAACAACAACACCCGGAGCTGAAGTCAATATGAAAGTCCCAGTGCTTGTGTTATTTCGGAAATGTAGTGAATCCATGTAATAATTCTCAGTCTGTTAATGATTGTTTTTTGTGTGCGTCACAGAACGAGATGAAGCCACCACCGAGTCTGCAGACCACAACGTCACTTCCTTTACTGAGGTGGACAAACGTGTCAAACGAAGACTGTTAATGGGTAACAATTACACTCCTTCATTCAGAGGCTAACAGCTTGAATCTGTGTTTTACGTGATGGCATGTTGAGCTGCCAGGAACCACTCACGGGTGTTAAACAGGGGTGAGGACTAATGTCTAGTAAACCAATGCATTCCTTAGTCTTTTGAGCAAACTGTGAAATGACTACGCTCTCGCTTTCTTGCCCCCAGTTTTCCCCCTGAAAAATACGCATTTGTGACAGTGTGACACATTTCACGTTTTCCTTCCATTTGGGGAAGGGTAGCGTGTGAATCTTTTCTTGTATAGTTAGTATTTATCAGTTGTGTGATTTTGGGTCACTCGATACATGTAAAACACTATAACTTTGGCACCTTACCAAGAACGTGACTAGCACGTAAGCTCTGGGAGTGTTGTCCTGTGTTATTAATAATACATGTTGTCAGGGTACGCCTAGATGTTACCATGTACCTAACCAGTGTATGGATCCATCCTAACGTCAGTATTTATAAATGTTTAAATCAATATTACATACTTTATATAAATTCAATATTTGTCACGGCCTCAAGTGCTCAAAGCAGTTAAGACAATAATTCAAAATCTATGAAAGAAACAGTGTATTTGTAATATTTCTTTGACTCTAGTCCAGGTGTTTTTAGAGCATAATGTTCAAAACATCAAGGATCTGTTTTACTAAGGATCTGGTATCTGACATTGAGGAATAAAGATCATTTTTCACGAGCAGGAAGGTCATTCACATATATTCACGTCGTGTGTTGTAATTTCAGAAACTTGTGCGGTGAACAATGGGGGGTGCGACTGCACTTGTAAAGACACATCCACAGGCGTGCGCTGTAGCTGCCCAGTCGGCTTCACACTGCAGCCGGATGGAAAGACATGCAAAGGTCAGACTGCCAGTCCACAAAAAAAAAAAACCTTCACAGAGAGGAAACACTGATTTAACTCAGTGCATTTGTATAGTCAGTCTTGTCAGGATATCACCTGTTTCCCCACAGATATTGACGAGTGTGAGCTTCGCAACGGCGGCTGCGAACACTTCTGCAGGAACACCATTGGCAGCTTTGAGTGCAACTGCAGAAGAGGCTTCAAGCTGCTGACAGACGAACGTTCTTGCCAAGGTAGAAATGGCTCCTGAATTGATTTGGGACAAAATGAGACCTAGCTTATCTAAATGAGATAAGAAGGAGTGGGATGTGACCACACTAGCAGACATTTGTCATTTCCATAGCATCTGTGTCCATCCTGAGTTTTTCAAGTCTAAAAGGTTTAACCTGTTATTTTATTTTAACACATAGTTTAAGGGATAGTCACATACATAATTGAAGAGTTTAAGTTGTAGATCATGACGTCAGAATTGAGTTTGTTGTTCTTAGTTTGACATGATGAGAATATAGATTTGTTTTACTGTTTTAATAACTTTAGCATCTCCCTGGGATTTAGTATTATATTTAGTCTTATATTGTGATTCAAAAGACCTGTCAGTCAGCTTCCTTTCTTATGTTATGATTTTTGGTAACAGGACTACACTTTTGATCAGGGTGTATGTTTTAATGATGCTTGCCTGATGCAACTACAATTCAATTTAAGGTGTCTCAATGAATCACTGCCTTTTCTTTACCTGTAATTACAATTAAAACCCAATGCTGATTTACCTGATGTATCATGGTGTACACGTCACATTTCAGTGAAGTGGGAAAATTCAGGATCAAATGTAAATGTGGGTCTGTGGGTGGAAAATCCCTCCTGATGAAGATTGCAACTGACTGCCCTGCTATTATGTCCCCTGCCTGATTTTGATTACAGATATAGATGAATGTTTTTTTGAGCGGACATGTGATCACACGTGTGTGAACTCCCCCGGTGGTTTTCAATGTCTGTGCAACAAAGGCTACACCATGTATGGGCTGGCCCACTGTGGAGGTGAGTCTGCATCGGGTGATGGGAGCTACACATAGCAACTTAAGCGTAACACAGACAAGTGCTAAACCATACAGAAGTGCTCATTGATGTATTGGAAGAATGTAATTATAAAATGTTCCCTTTTCCTCTCAGATATAAATGAATGCAGTGTGAACAATGGCGGTTGTGAGCAGGGTTGTGAAAACACCATGGGTGGATTTGAATGCTTTTGTCATCTTGGCTATAAGCTACACTGGAACAAAAAGGACTGCATTGGTAAGCAAATGCGAGAGGCGCATCTGTTGAGTGCGGTTGTCTTTTGGAAAATTGTGTGACATCCCACATTTTGGACTAAAACTTGGGGGACAAAAACAGGAGATACTTTGTTCTACTTCTGTTCTCTTTTTCTCTTTAATTCTCTGTCCCTTGGCTTTTTCTTGTGCTTGAGTAAAACATCCAAATTGCTACGATGCTGTTGGTGCTGTCAGGATGTTGGACTTTCTGTGCCTCTTCCTCCTTACAATCAAAAGTGTTCTTTTTTACCTTGGAGTTTTGTTGTGATTTCCATCTAGAGGCTGAGGGTTTCCCACCTGCTAACCCCCCCTCTAAACCTACCTTGAACTGTAGTAAGCAGGAGGGAGGGGACCGCTGCTTCTTGACATGCCAGTCTCAAGTTCACATCAGCAGTGGTGAGTTGGTTCAGCCAGATCTATATATAACATGATTCACCCGTTTACCTGCTGTTTACCAAGTGCAACTGTATTGCCATATTTTCATATTCCATAAGTACTCAAGAGGAAATGGTTTGGCTTACCATGATCGCATGTTAATGGTTCAAGGTTTACACAGGAAGCACCTGAGCCTTATTGTCAGTCCTTTCACTTGCAGATCTATCTTCTTTTTGAGTGTTTTCTCATTATCCATGGCTGACCTGCTAAAATACTGTACATAGACTAGCTATTGCATTACATAGTTATAGTTAGACAGTGTCACTGTCAGTTAAAATCTTTATCTGACAGATAAAACGCATCACTGTTTTGATCCCTCTTGCTACACTTTGTCAGAGCTGTGATGAAGTCAGTTCTACTCTTGCAATTTTTCAAACAGAAATGCAGATTCTGGAAATTAAAAGTGCAGATAAATGTCTAAATCAAGATTTAGACTAACTTTAATTGATCAACAATTTGGCCCTAGGTAGCTAACCTTTGTGGCTTTCTCAACACTTCATATATGCATTTTAGATTTAAAGCCTTCCAGAGGTTCAACAGTCTTAATCAGTTTTCCACAAAACATCTTTTAAGTTGCTGCTGTGCTGTGGCAACCTGAAAGGTGACGAAGAGTTCATAATACTGATTCACGTTTTCCTTGTTAAACACCAAAAGTGAAGAGGTGGCTACTGGAAGGCTGTCACTGTGAAGCGGCTGCAGAAAGTGTTAACTAGTTAGTTGTTGACTAAATCACAAGTACTAATATTCTACTTGATCAGTTTGTTTGGTTTGAAACATTGCAAGGGGTGAATGGACTTCAATAGAGCCCTGACAAAGCACAGCAAACAATGAGGCTCTTAGGTGAATAGTAAGAACCGTGACTTCTATGACACGTTTGATCCAATCAGTTGACCTGACATGACACACCTCAGTCAGTTGCACTATGTTTTTTGGCATGATAAAACCCAAACAGCATGACACATTACAGACCAGGTATCTCCAGATACAGCTATGTTTAAAAAACAAAAGTGATGCATCACGGCTAAAGCAAGCTAATAGAAACGCAATTATTCAGTAAGTCAAGCTGTTCTACATCTAATTGTCAACATCAGTCTGCAGAGGCTCTTCATGTTCTTACACGCTGCCTGTTTGCTCTCTCTGACTTGGCTTTTTTGGCCTTCACTTTTGTCTGTGTTGGTCTGTGTGTCACGGCCCGTTATGTGTTTTCAGGGACGGAGGATTCCTACACGGTGACCTGTGGAATGCCTCTGCCCTGCTTGGCTGACGCACAAAAGAACAACAGTGGATTGCATTGCTTAGGCGAGTACAAAACATCAGATATTTACATCTATCTTTCCGCTCTGCCACACAAAACAGTTACTCGGGAACAACTCAGGCTTCTCTTGTCTCCAGTTGATATATAAGTAGATCAAAATAACGTTTTCTGTTCCTCTGTCCTGCAGGTCCAGAAATGGCCAGTGTTCCACGCATTAAAACCACAGCCACTTTTAAGTCCAGCACTGCAAAATGCAACTTAAAAAGAAGTCAGGAGAAACTCAAGGAAAGCTTAAACTCAGCACACTCAGGTACAGCGATTGCCACACAGCAAACATAACAATGCCTCCATACATTAGATCACACAAAGACAAGAATTAAAATTACAGCTCCTTCATGTTACTGGTTAAACAACATGTAGGGTTTACCAAGAGCTGCCAGCATCTAAAGCCACAATCTTTAGAAGATAAAGCAGACCTGAAGGCTGCTTCAAAGTAAACCAAAAACCAAAGGCAAATGTGAAAGAAATTTGTGGGGAAAGTGATGTGGTTTTGAGTGTCTTGGATGTCTCAGTGCAGCACTTTGTCTGGCAGTGACAGGGGAGGATGTAATTAGCCATAGCATGCCTTTCAGTTAGGTCTGACCTAGCCATCAATCAAATGTGTTTCCGATTGTAGGATTATTTTGCTTCTCCAAAGGGTTTCGGTATGGTCTTTTACATCCCTCATAGTCACTGAAAGGGCACATAATTGTTTCACATAAATTAAATTGTCACTGGGACATCTCATCCTATTTTCATCTATCCAATCTACATGACAAAAAAATGATCAGATTAACTGCATACATTGACTGTTTTAAATCTGTGTATGGTGTGGTGTTTGCTATCAACATTAAATAAGTTGTTTCTTTTCTGTAATGCCATCTCTGATTTTTTTTTGTGCGATTGTTTGTATTGTTTGTGTGTGTCTGCTGGCTGTGGTGTGGTCGTGGGGGGGGTGGTTGTATCCCATGTCCACAGATAGCAGGTTCTTCTTCACTGAAAATGTCCAGTTCAGCTATGTGAGCCTGCGCTGCACCCCGTCCGTGCAGCGAACGCGCAGCCGCCATGGCAGGAAAGCTGGCGAGGAGGACGGCTCCTCGATAACAGCTGAGTTTGAGCTGGATGTGAACCTAGAGGAGGTAACAGGTTGGTCTCTCTGCGTTTCCCCTCTGCCTGCCTGCGACCTTCGCATCTTGTTCTCCATCTTTCTTTCGCTGCTGTCTGTTCATCACTAAACAAACCGAACTGTTAAAGTATCTCCTGTTTTGACTTGGCTATGGTGGTGGGCTTCGAGGTTGGGACTCAGAGGTGTTTTTATTTTATTTCCTTGAATTCTTTATGTGTGGCCTGGATTGCTTTTTCCATGACTTGATGGTGCATTTGTGTGAATGTCTAGGCAAGCATGCGAGCATCCACGCATGAATGTACAATTTACAATTGGTGTGGGAGTTGACATTTTGCTGTGGAAACAAATGCTTCTCTTTTAGCAGAGAGCTGTGACCTGAACTGTGTGCGCCGACGCTCAGAAAAGAGGCTCAGGAAGACCATCAGGACCCTGAGGAAGTCCATCAACCGGGAGCAGTTCCACCTCCACTTTGCCGGGTCTGACTATGAGCTCGCCAAAAGTTTGGGCAAGCCAGCTGAACTCCCAGGACACTGTGTGGCGGGACAGGTGCTGGTGGGCAGGAAGTGTGGTGAGATTTTTTATATTTACTTATTATTCAACACAGAAAGCATGTTAAAGGTTAGGACAGGCAACATTCAACCAGGCATCACTTCTACTGGAGATATTGATGCTTTTCATCTCTCGAGAGCACAGATCTAACCACTTTTGTTACACCTAACACAAGGCAGCAATGTTTCTGACTAGGCCCTATACACACAGTAAACTCATAGTCATGTCTTAAAGCAATTGAAATGGTCCACACCAGTGAGATATATTTAGACAAGCTGGTTTAATGATTGGATTTGGCGCAGGTGTTGGCCAGATGAGTGCCCTATTTGGTTTGCAGACATGCTGTAATGAGCTAGTTGGAGGCGAGGGCGAGCTCGCATGGAAGAACAGAGAGACTGTTGTTGGCCCTCCAAGCTGTGAGATCTTCCAGCATCTCCCTGGGATAAGAGTGTAACGTGATGGCAGGTCTCCTGGTAGTTGTTGCCTCTCAGTTGGGTTTTTATATACAACCTGTGATGGAGAATATGTTCATTAAATAAGACCGCACACTGTCAGTGTTTGAGAGCGGAAGGCTGGCATGTGTTTTCTCTGGCTGTTGGGACCGTGTGCCCCTAGTTTCGGGCCTCACACTAAGTTTGCTGCCTGCTGCACACCATCTTTACAGTATATCAGTGAGAGGGAACGGGTGTCTTTCTTCTATTGAGATGTCTAAATATTTATTCAAATTCAAATGGTATGCGTTTTTGTTCGATATATGCACGTCTACCACCAATGTTGAGGATGTTTGAATATGATGTAGACCCAGATCTTTAGTAAACCTCAAACAACTCTTTAAGTGTGTTTAAGGTTTTTGTTTCATGTTCACCAAAACTTGTCCGAAACTACAGCTATCCTGTAGTTTCTTGAGATAACGTTTGTTGAAAGAGAATCATTCTGGTCAACGTTAAGCAGTCTATTGGCCATGGCAGGGGTGTAGACATGTAATTTGGGAGAGGAGGAGGGGGGCTGAAAGGCATTCTTCTTAACCTCTAGCTCTTTAAAGGAGCTATATTTTCCCCTCCTCCCCCACCTCTCGCTTTGGTTCGGAGTGCAGTTTAGTCCTTTTCAGTTTGCCTACTCCATTGAAAACCCCATTTGGGGCTCGTTCTCACTGCCTCCTGTGCATTTAAAGAAATTAGGCTTTCACCTCTGTGCAAGCATTGGTTTTGGTTACTACATTGCTTTATATTCCAGGCCGTTTCTGTTTAAATAAAATGTATTCATGATGTAGTTGATTAATTATGTAAATATTCTGTTGTTCAGGTGTTTATTTGTACTGTTGATAATTGCCAACACATGACTGCATCAGAATATATATTTATATAAAAAGTAAAACAAGTGCAAACAGATCAACGTTGATTCAGAGATGCCGTGAACGGTGCATGTCCATATCTGTTAGACTGTTGTAGTCAACTTGTTTGCGTGTTTG